>NC_136262.1:181722755-181752755 GCF_964187855.1 Myxine glutinosa
ACAGACACACACAGACACACACACACACACACACACACCTCCTTTTATAATATGCATAGATTTTCAAATGAAACGCTCCCTCATCCTTTCCTTCCTATCAAAGTCATGCTCTTGAGGTTTATCGTTCGACGGGGAGAACTCCTTTAAAAACAACAACAACAACAACAACAACAACCGTAAGGTGAATCGTTCACACTTTTCCCCACGAATCCATCCAAAAATATTCCTCCATTAAAACTTTTAACCTAATGTTAATGTAAGTATTATATCATATTTCGTTTGATCAGCTGTTGTGTTTGTTAATGATAATAGTTCCTGTTATTTCCTGTTTAAATCTCTTCACAACCTTGTCTGACGTGGTCCTGTTTGCTTACTTCCCTGTCCCTGTCCCGGTCCCTACCTCTCATGGACTCCTTGTCTGCGCAGCTGTACAAAGACCTTCGGGCCTGTGAGCTCCGTTGGTGCTTGTTTGTTGCTGCTGCTTCGTCCTTCCGCAGGGACTCGCTTCTGCGGCCTTTCCCTCCAGGCCGATCCGACTCCTCGGAACAATCCAAGGACCCTTATGGACCCCACAAGGACTTCGAGAGCGTGGTGGGCCCCTCAGAGACGGGGTATGGGAGTGGGGTAGGAGGTACCCGTCCGTACCATGGGAACCGTCACACAACAACTCCGAACCCGCTTTAATTAACACCACGGGGGGGGTGGGTGAGGCTGAGGGAGGTCAACAAGGTGGACGGCAGAATGGAACAACCAAGAACAAGGAATGACTGAGATATTATCAGCTTGTTGTTCCTTAACCTAAGACATTCCATGAGCACCGTAGGCCCACTGTATTGGAGACCGAGGTGGATGGTCTATGTCGGGTGGTACTGGTAGACGGACTAGGTCGGGTGGTGGACGGTCTATGTCGGGTGTGGTCGGTCTATGTCGGGTGGTGGACGCTCCATGTCGGGTGGTGGACGCTCCATGTCGGGTGGTGGACGCTCCATGTCGGGTGGTGGACGCTCCATGTCGGGTGGTGGACGCTCCATGTCGGGTGGTGGACGCTCCATGTCGGGTGGTGGACGCTCAATGTCGGGTGGTGGACGCTCAATGTCGGGTGGTGGACGGTCCATGTCGGGTGGTGGACGGTCCATGTCGGGTGGTGGACGGTCCATGTCGGGTGGTGGACGGTCTATGTCGGGTGGTGGACGGTCTATGTCGGGTGGTGGACGATCTATGTCGGGTGGTGGACGATCTATGTCGGGTGGTGGACGGTCTATGTCGGGTGGTGGACGGTCTATGTCGGGTGGTGGACGGTCTATGTCGGGTGGTGGACGGTCTATTTTGGGTGGTGGACGGTCTGGGTCGGGTGATAGACGGTCTGGGTCGGGTGGTGGACGGTCTGGGTCGGGTGGTGGACGGTCTAGATCGGGTGGTCTGGGTCAGGTGGTGGATGGTCTAGCCCGGGTGGAGGATGGTCTAGGTCGGGTGGTGGACGGTCCATGTAGGGTGGTGGACGGTCTATGTCGGGTGGTGGACGCTCCATGTCGGGTGGTGGACGCTCCATGTCGGGTGGTGGACGCTCAATGTCGGGTGGTGGACGCTCAATGTCGGGTGGTGGACGGTCCATGTCGGGTGGTGGACGGTCCATGTCGGGTGGTGGACGGTCTATGTCGGGTGGTGGACGGTCTATGTCGGGTGGTGGACGGTCTATGTCGGGTGGTGGACGATCTATGTCGGGTGGTGGACGGTCTATGTCGGGTGGTGGACGGTCTATGTCGGGTGGTGGACGGTCTATGTCGGGTGGTGGACGGTCTATGTCGGGTGGTGGACAGTCTGGGTCGGGTGATGGACGGTCTGGGTCGGGTGGTGGACGGTCTGGGTCGGGTGGTGGACGGTCTAGATCGGGTGGTCTGGGTCAGGTGGTGGATGGTCTAGCCCGGGTGGAGGATGGTCTAGGTCGGGTGGTGGACGGTCCATGTAGGGTGGTGGACGGTCTATGTCGGGTGGTGGACGCTCTATGTCGGGTGGTGGACGGTCTATGTCGGGTGGTGGACGGTCTATGTCGGGTGGTGGACGGTCTATGTCGGGTGGTGGACGGTCTATGTCGGGTGGTGGACGGTCTATGTCGGGTGGTGGACGGTCTATGTCGGGTGGTGGACGGTCTATGTCGGGTGGTGGACGGTCTATGTCGGGTGGTGGACGGTCTATGTCGGGTGATGGACGGTCTATGTCGGGTGATGGACGGTCTATGTCGGGTGATGGACGGTCTATGTCGGGTGATGGACGGTCTATGTCAGGTGATGGACGGTCTATGTCGGGTGGTGGACAGTCTGGGTCGGGTGATGGACGGTCTGGGTCGGGTGATGGACGGTCTGGGTCGGGTGATGGACGGTCTGGGTCAGGTGGTGGATGGTCTAGCCCGGGTGGAGGATGGTCTAGGTCGACGTTGTGTTACCATCAGCGTGGTATTCGTGTGATTCGCGCCAATTGCTGGTTTCAATTAACAGGTCGTCCTGGTCTGGGGAAAGGGCTAGGTGTTCTTTGCGAGAAAGGGCTAGCGTAAGCTAGAAAATGTTCATGTGTGAGCTGTTCTGTGCGGATGATCTCCCAGTAAGATAGAACATGGTCATGTGTGAGCTGTTCTTTGCAAGAAAGGGCTAGCGTAAGCTAGAAAATGGTCATGTGTGGGCTGTTCTGTGCGGATGATCTCCCAGTAAAATAGAACATGGTCATGTGTGAGCTGTTCTGTGCGCATGATCTCCCAGTAAGCTAGAGCATGGTCATGTGTGAGCTGTTCTGTGCGGATGATCTCCCAGTAAGATAGAACATGGTAATGTGTGAGCTGTTCTGTGTGGATGATCTCCCAGTAAGCTAGAGCATGGTCATGTGTGAGCTGTTCTGTGCAGATGATCTCCCAGTAAGATAGAACATGGTCATGTGTGAGCTGTTTTGTGTGGATGATCTCCCCGTAAGCTAGGACATGGTCATGTGTGAGCTGTTCTGTGCGGATGATCTCCCAGTAAGCTAGAGCATGGTCATGTGTGAGCTGTTCTGTGTGGATGATCTCCCCGTAAGCTACATCATGGTCATGTGTGAGCTGTTCTGTGCGGATGATCTCCCAGTAAGATAGAACATGGTCATGTGTGAGCTGTTCTGTGCGGATGATCTCCCAGTAATCTAGATTCTAGAGCATGGTCATGTGTGAGCTGTTCTGTGCGGATGATCTCCCATTAAGATAGAACATGGTCATGTGTGAGCTGTTCTGTGCAGATTATCTCCCAGTAAGCTAGAAGATGGTCATGTGTGAGCTGTTCTTTGCAGATTATCTCCCAGTAAGCTACAGCAAGGTCATGTGTGACCTGTTCTGTGCGGATGATCAGACAGTCTGTCACTCTCCTCTGTCTGTCTCTCACTCTCTCTGTCTGTCTCTCACTCTCTGTCTCTCACTCTCTCTGTGTCTCACTCTCCTCTGTCTGTCTCTCACTCTCACTCTCACTTTGCCTGTCTCTCTCACCAAACATGTCAAGGTGATCATTTTGTTACTTGTTTAATCCAATACCATCCTCTACTTTTAGATAAATAAATAGTGTGTGTGTGTGTGTGTGTGTGTGTGTGTGTGTGTGTGTGTGTGTGTGTGTGTGTGTGTGTGTGTGTGTGTGTGTGTGTGTGTATGTGTGTGTGTGTGTGTGTGTGTGTGTGTGTGTGTGTGTGTGTGTGTGTTAAAAAAAACTAAAAAACGTATTGTTGTTGCAGTTGGCAGACATCCACAATTTGCCAAGCTTTCCAGAACTACTTAAGACACCTTCAATGACGTCATTATCAGCTTTGGATCTTGCAGAGTGGGTTCTGACCAATGGCCAGTTCAGTTTGACAACACTAAGGAAGGAAGAGGTTTGTGGAGTATTTTTTGTTTATGAAACCAGGTATAAATTGCATGGACAATATGTGTATGTCTATTATATCTACTAATCGTCCTTGTAATTCATGTTATATATATATATACAGATTTTGAACCAATTTGTTTTTGTAAAACTCACCCTAAGAATGATTTTTTAAACCTTAAAACTTTCTTCTGAACTGCAAACGTCATGATGGGAAGGTGTGGGATTTTGATATCGACGGAATTTTAAGGGAACTAATGAAGTCTCCTCTCGTACTTATTCTTTTTTTGTGACCAAATCCCTTTGGTGATCACATCAAAAGTTACCCCCTACTTTCAAAAATCCCTGCTTCCCCCATTGTATCACATGACGTATTATTGCCATGTAACATGACGTGTTATTGCCATGTAACATGACGTGTTATGTTACATGCTCCTCCCCAAACCCCGGTCACGGTGTACCTCCGAGCCCCGAGAGGAGTCACGGCAGAAAGATGTGTTATTCTGTATGTCAAAGATCAATGGTGAAACTTCTTTCCAACTTCATTTGAAATTCCAACTTCTTTCCTGGAAGTCCTGGCAGTGTCCATATGTTTTATACCTCTCCCACCGCCCCCTTCCCATGCCCCCCCCCCCCCCCCCCAAAGCCCTCGCCCTCTCTCAGATCTCTCGATGTCTCCATGTCTCTCGGTCCCTGCTCTCAAATGTTGTGTTTGTGTCCTTCCCCCTCTCTCCCCATCTTGTCTACCGCTCCCGATGTTATATGTTTTATGTGTCGGTTTGTCTTTCTGTGTGATTAATGTTCGCTCTTTCACGAGCCTCGATCTTGTATACAAAAAAAAAAAAACCACACCAATTGTTACCAACAAACAAGTATTGTATTAAGGTCACACAAGAATAACAGTACAATAACAATATTAATCAATTGTACAACCAATATATCATTCCTATTATGGTACCATCAGTTTCGTACAATATAACTTACTGTGCTCCAAATGAGCGAAAATAACATTTCCAATGTCTCTGTCCCAGCTTCAAACCAAAGTCGATCCACGCTCTAGTGATCGTCAGAACGATCTTGTATCGAGACCAGAATCCCGCTCGGTTGACAGTCACACTGCCAAAGATAGGCAAAAGTGTCCTCAAGAGGCGGCTGGGAAATCGCACCTTCGGGTATGGACGTTCAATGGCTCCCAATCGGCGAACCGCAAATTCACACTCAAAATCCACGTTGCACACACACACACCAGGTTACGTCTGGATGCGGTGAAATGGTTGAAGCAAGGTGAAAAACCTGGAGTGATGCGAAAATCCAGCGCGAGGCAAAATGGCCAACGGTCCGTTCTCAAGACGTAACAGCACTTCAATGATTCTCTTCGGAATCGACCGCAAAACCTGTCACGCAGGTTTATCTGTCACAGCGATAACAACTCTGTCGCAGGAATCCCTTTCCCAGGAAACCCCAAAGTTCGCTAGTGACCCCCGTTCGTCAGCGTTTGCTCAAAACCTCAACGCAACTCGGCTCCTTCTCCGACCTCACTCGCGATAACAACAGCGATAACAGCTCTGTCGCAGGAGTCGCCTCCTCCGCCGCAGGAGTCGCCCTCCAGCTCTGTCGCCTCCTTTTTCTCTTCTTCTTCCTCTTCTTCCTCGTTCGGTTCCCGATCCGGTTTCCGGTTTCTTTTAAAACACTAACTTTTTTTTACCTTTTGAAAACAGTAATCTCTATTTCACTTAAACGATAACAATAATAGTACATGGAACCAAAAATGTTTACAGTGGATGAGAACCACAACAACGGAAGTGACGAATCCGTAACAGTTATTACTCGTACATAGTGCTGTGCATAGCGTTTACACCATGTGTTGTTTTCCCGATGACAGTGGTTCCCACTTTGCAACATGAAGTACAGTACAAATGTTCAAAGTTATTTATTTTTTATTTTTAGCCAATTTATGGGAAGATGCAGTTTGATTGGATTGTAAAGGATATTCTTGGATTGTAAAGCATTCCATAATATTCTGTACATTAAAAACCAGGAAGCATTGACCGGAGCGAATCCTCTAATGAGCCACGATGACCCATTTTGTGATCTGTTCACAGTTTGCACACATAGAGACTCTGACCGGTGAGCCAGGCTTCGCCGTGTCTCCGCCAGACTTCGTGTTTGGCGTTACCTATAGCCCAACGGTCGAGCGTCGCTTCACCGAGGCGCGCGGAGACCGTACCATCCTGCGGGCCTACCACGGGAGTCGTCTGGAGAACTTCCACTCTATCCTTCACAACGGCTTGCATTGCCACATGAGCAAGGTCTGGACCGAGCCGGGAGGCCAATCTCACCACTGGCCGGCCGTATCGAGCGTAACGGAAATCTCCAGTTTTTCCATTCGTTATGACTGTACTCTACCTCTACCTCCCCCCTCTCCTTCCACTCTGTCTTCCTCCAGCCAGGCTTATTTGGGGAGGGTGTCTACCTGAGTAGTGACCTGAGCCTTGCCCTCCTGTACAGTCCACGCTGTACTGCTTGGGCCCGCTGTTCTTTAGGCACCTTTCTGAGCTGTGTGGCCGTCTGTGAGATAATTGATCACCCAGATGTCAAATGTCAAGTCAAAGGACAAGGTGAGTGGTGGAGGGGAACCTGTTTTCCATTATAGCATAAAATAGAAAGCCTCAAATCCCAAAACCATATCCTTTCAAATGCACCTAATCCGCCTTTTCTTGGTACCAATTTATTCTCTCAAATTGAAAACTTGGAGTTTGTGAAAGAAGAGGAAATGACTAAAATCAAGAAGCCACAACACTTATACAAAATTGTTGTCAATGGAAAGAACATTTAAACAAATAAACATGGAGTCTGTGGCACAGAACATGCTGTCTGACCTCAAACAAAAAGGCAAGCCAGGTGAACAGGGATGCAGGGATATTGGTTTTAGGATGGACTGCCACGAGTTTCTGGTCTGTTTTTATTTTTATTTTTTGTTGTATACTGAATCGAGGCTCGTGAAAGAGCTAACATTTATTTCACAAACAAATCAACCAGACAAACAAAATATACAAAAAGAGGGAGCGGAAGACAAGATGGGGAGAGAAGGGGAAGCACACAACCACAACATTTGAGAGCAGGGAGAAGTGTGGGAGGGAGAGGGCTTGGGGGCAGGAGGCGTGGGAAGGGGAGGGGGGGGGGGGAGATATAAAACACATGGACACTGCTGGAACTTCAAGGAAAGAAGTTGGTATTTCAAAAAAGTGGATTTGGGGTGAATTTGGGGTGACGGAAAGACCACCAACCTGCCTGCGGTGAGTGAGTGAAAGGCCCTTGGAGTTAGCTTCATCGCGGGAGATTCCAATGATTCTGAACGCTTTGGTTTCAACAGCGTGAAGACGGGCTAGGTGTGAGGCAGGAGCACCAGACCAGAGGGGAGAGCAGTATTCCATAGAGCTGCGGATGAAAGCCTTGTATGTGGTGAGGAGCTCAGGTGTGCCAAGGAAGGACTTCGCACGACGGAGGATGCCCAGCCGGCGACTGGCTTTGGAGGCCAGATTTGAAATGTGGTTTTCCCAGGAAAGATCATGGCAAATAGTGAGACCCAAAAGCTTGAGTGACAGAACTTCTTGGAGAGGATTATTCAGAAAGTGGATGGGAGGGTTTTCCAGTCGGTCTTTTCGGAGAGACATCGTAAGAGTGTGAGATTTATCAGGATTGAAAGACATGTTCCATTTGTTTGCCCAGTCTGTGATTTTGTCCAGGTCTGCAGAGAGTGAGGAGGCTGCAGACTGCCGATCTGAGGGATGAGGAATGGAGCGACAGAGAGTAGAGTCGTCAGCAAAGAGATAGAGAGGATTTTCAAGAGAGTCAGAGAGATCATTGATGAAGACCAGAAAAAGCACAGGGCCCAGAACACTACCTTGGGGAACTCCAGCCTGAACAGGAAGAGGAGATGAGAGAAACCCATTCAGGGCCACACGTTGACTACGACCAGAGAGGAAGTCCGCCAGCCATGCATGGAGATTTCCATGGATACCAAAGGAGGAGAGTTTGGTGAGCAGAGCAGGGTGCCAGACCGTATCGAAGGCACGTGAAATGTCAAGGGAGACAGCTCTAATTTCCTGTTTGGCGTTGAGGACCTCCATCCATTGTTGAGAAAGCAGAAGCAGCATGTCCAGAGTAGAGTGACCAGGTCTGAAACCAAATTGATGATCAGAGATCAAGCCATTGGAGAAGAGGAAAGATTTCATATCTGAAGCAATGATGGATTCCATGACTTTGCTGATAATTGGGAGAAGGCTGATTGGTCTGTAGTTGCTGGGATCTGCTTTTGCACCTTTTTTGTGCAAAGCGGTGATGTTGGCTGATTTCCAAGCAGATGGCAGATGACCTTGAGCAAAAGAGAGGGTGAAGAGAACAGAAAGAGGGAGTGAAAGAGCGGAAGCACATGCTTTTAGGACCCGTGGGCTGATGCCGTCAGGACCAGTTGCAGAATCAGAGTCGAGGGTTGACAGAAACTTTTCCACCTTGTCAGGAGGAAAGGACACAGAGTCCAGGAGCAGCTGGGTACGACTGGGTACGGTGGGTACAGAGAGGGATGGGTTTGGGACACAAGATTTAGAGGCAAACACAGAGTTGAGGCATTCAGCTTTTTCACGTGCGGAGTCAGCCATTAAGCCGTTTGAGGTGAGGGAGGGGATGGGGGGGGAACAAACACCAGAAACAGATTTGACCAGACGCCACCAGGATTTGGAAGAGGGAGACAGATAAGAGAGTGCGGTCTTGAGAATGGTGAGATATTGTTTCCTGGCTCTCCTGAGGGTGGGCACACACTTGTTTCGGGCTTTGTGAAAGGAAATGAGATTTCCTTCCGTTGGATTTGCTTTCCAGGAGACGAAAGCAAGTTGTTTCAGGGCAACAGCCTCACCACAAGATTCCATGTACCTTGGATGGGAGGAAGGGTATGACAACTGAAGACGAGATGGGATAAATCTGTGCATGAGAGAGAGCAATTTACTTTGAAAGAATTCCCAGGATGAGTTGATGTCAGAGGCGGTAGAGATGGGAGACCAGTCCAGATGATTGATGGCTGCTTGAAGACCGTGCCAGTTGGCCTGAGTGAAATGCCAGACTCGTCGATGCTGAGGAGGCTCTCTGAGAATGGTCAGAGAGATGTCCACTTTGACAAGCACATGATCAGATGAGCCGATTGGAGCAGAAGAAGAGCAGCAGACATTTTCAGGGAAGTTTGTCATAACCAAATCCAGAAGAGAAGATGCTCCGTTGACTGAGATCCGGGTCGGGAAATTGACAGATTGTGTCAGTCCCAGTGAGTCGCAGAAGTCCTTTGCTGAAGAGCCATGGCTGGTGAGAGAGGTACCCACACCCAGCCAACTGGCATGGTGACAATTGAAATCACCACATATGAGGAAGAGAGAGTTGGGATGGGTAGATAGAAGTTGGTCCATATTATCAGACAGCGAGATGTAGATGGAGTCATCGCTGTTTGGTGGACGGTACAACACACATATGAACAAAAGGTGGGAGCGAAGGTGAAGCCGTAGCCAAAGGTATTCCTGGGGGTGAGGTGGAGAGAGGGCAGTGGAGGGCGAGTGAGGAAGAGAGTTTTTTATAAAGATAGCAACCCCACCTCCAGGACGAGGCTCAGGTCTATCATACCGGAGGAGGGAGTAACCTGGGAGAGATACCAAGGCATCAGAGACATCATGAAGGAGGAAAGTTTCTGTTAAGCAGATCACATCTGGTTTGTCAGAAGCAACCTGTATGGAGAGATCAGTCAAGTTTGAGCGAAGGCCCCGGATGTTTGAGGTCCATACCGTTAATGAAGAGGAAGGGGGAGCATCGGGTCCAGAACGGGGGGGGGGGAGGGGTAGGGTAAGATGTGGAAGAGGAGGAAGAGGTAGGGAGAGCTGTTGAAGGTGTGTCAGAGATTTCAGAATAGCTTGGAGAAAGGGAAGAATGGGGCGGACAAAAGGTTTGATGGAGATTGGGTGAGGCACAGTGAGGTGTTATTTGAGGAGGGGGAAGAGCGAGGCAGAAGGTTGGGGGAGATGAAGGTGAAGGTTGGAAGGGGGAAGAAGCAGGGAGGATGCTTTGAGGAGGAGGGGTGAGAGGGGAGTCAAGGAGGGGAGGAGCGAGGGAGAGTCTCGGAGGGGAGGGGTGTGGGGGGAGTTTAGGAGGGAGGGGAGGGAAGGGGCAAGGGGAGAGATTTGAAAGGGATGGGTGATGGGGAGGATTTGGAGGGGAAGGGTGAGATTGGATTTTGAAAAGTGTACGATTCATGGGAAACGAACATTTTTTGCAAAATGAGTTTGAGACCTTCGAGTCAAAAATACGTTTGAGGACACTGAAGGAGGGGTGGAGTTCTGGATAGTTTAGGGAATGTAGAAAGGAGGAACTGTAAGAGATGGTATTATATATATTTTTTGGAATGAATAGATTTGGTGAGCAAGACGAAAGCATCCTTTTGTAGGAAAAGAAGAAAAGGGTGTTATAATATATGAGAGAAAATAGTTGTTCAGGGGAGAGATTATACATTTCTAACCATGTGATCGCGTGATCGCGAACGAAGAACGAACGAACAAATAAGAACAACAAATAAACGAATAAGACCTGGGAAGGAAATATTTTTGGGGGTTTTTTTTTTTTTTGAGTAGAGATATTAAACAAGGAGGTATGGGGTGAACGACTGGGATGAAACAGAGAACGAAAATAATTGCAGCGCATTCGACGGATCGCTGAGAGAAAAACAAAACCACAAGGTCGGAGCGGTACGGTAGCCTAAGCCTACGAGTACTAGGCCTCAGAATACTCGATACGCATTAACTGACGATTGTGTATACATGTACGAAAAATTAGCACCGAAAATTTTCCAAAAGATACGCTATAGGTACACACACCGAAAGATCGATACAGTCTCGACAAAAACACAATTGAGAAAGATCACTTAGCTTCGAAAGCGTGAGCGCATGGAACAGCTTCGAAAAGACGTGACCTCGCCGTGATCTCGCGAGATCTCGAATTCGCATCCGGGCCGGGTGTTGTCGACGGGCCGGGTGATAAATCCCTGACCAATCAATCCGTGGTACAAAACGCGTCTTCGCCAATTCGAAACAGCACCATCTTGTAGCCATTCAAGTGCTAGAATGTTCTTACCTCCGCCACCGAAGATGGACGGAGGTTATGTTTTCACCACTGTTTGTCTGTCTGTTCGTGAGCAGGACGAAACTTGGTGGACAGGTTGGGTGTGTGACAAGGACGAATTAATTGGATTTTGGTGAAGATCCAGATCGGGATACTAGAATTGTTATGCCTCATACGACAAAATTCCCGGATGCATTATGTTTTCAGGTTGTCCGTTCGTGCGTGCGTCCATCCGTAATAGGTTTTCGTTACCGCAATAACTTGAGAACAGCTGAAGGGATCTAAGTCAAACTTGGTGCAGATATGTATAATGAGGTAAAGATGAACTGATAAGATTTGGGGTCACAAGGTCAAAGATCAGAGGTCATGTTTGGTGAAAATCCTGTTGCAGTGATAACTTGTGAACCAGTGATGGGATTTTGACCAAAGTTGGTACAAGTATGTATTGTGATGCAAAGATGAAATGATGAAATTTTGCTGTCAAAGGTCAAATGTCAGAGGTCATGCTAAGTAAAAATTATGTTACCGGGCCAACTTGTGAACAAGTGATGCGATTTTTAACAAACTTGGTATAAGTACATATGATGCAAAGAAGAACTGATTGGATGATGGCATCAAGAGGTCAAATATCGGAGGTCATGTGAGGTAAAAATGTGATAAGTTGAGAACAGCTGAGGGGATTTAAATCAAACTTGGTACACATATGTATCATGATGTAATAATGTGGGCGGAGGCATATCGGAAGATGTCACAATGTCGAAGAGTTCTGTTCTAACTTAAGTGATTCTTCACTATTGAGTGATAGGGCCAAAAACAATATTTCGCATATCTCAAAACGTTATGGACAGATTCAGATGAAATTTGGTGGACAAGGATGAATCGATTATATTTTGGTGAAGATCTGGATCCGGATATGATAGTTTTTAAAAGCTCTTAAGTGATTCTTCACCATTGAGGGATGGGGCCAAAAACGATACATAGCATGATATTTGTAAAAGCGGTGGACGGATTATGACAAAAGTAGGTGGATGAGTTGGTTAGGTGACAAGAACAAGCCGATTCGATTTTGGTTGAAGTCCGGACCGAGATCCGGCCTATCAGTGGAATTCAAAATGTAAACTGTTCAGCATGGCGGAGGTGTGCGTTCTACCGGGTACCGTTCTCATTTCAACATGTTTTTGGAGAGTCTGCTCAAGTCAGACGAGGTAAATGCAAAGAAAAGCAACATTGTACTTGGAGAGTTCCAGAAGCTTATCGAGTGTTGTTGCAAGATCTTGATCCAATGAGGCTGGAGAGAGAGATAGACAGAAACAGACAGACACAGAGACAGAGACAGAGAGACAGAAAAAAAAAGACCTCCTTGAGATGGTTTGTTTTACTCCATATGTGGAACAGGGTACCGACGTTGTGATCAGCTTTCAAACTGTTCCTTTGCCTCTCACAAAGCCAAGCATCTATTGAAAGAGGGATTTTGCCTCTGTGCATAATAGGTAGGTAAAACACTGAACCAAATATCACCACGCTGGCCGGATCAAAACATACTGCGGGCCGCATCTGGCCTGCGTGCTGGATGTTCTCCATGCCTACTTTAATTTATATTGAGTCTTAAATCAATTTGAGAACCTTAAACCAGAGCAACCTCATACAGGTGTACTTTTTTGTAAGAAGGCTAATGGTAAGATGTGAAATTTAAGGTACATCCTTTGGTGTTGTCAGATTCTGCACGGGCGAGGGTTCCAAACAGTGAGGGAAGAGAAGTTCCTCAGCGCTACTATGTGGTCACCAACAACCAGTTACTTCGGGTTCGTTACCTGCTGATCTACTCTCAAGGTCTTCCACAAAGGTAAGTGCACAAACTGAACAGTGCACATGGAGTAGGAAATCTTTGAGGTTTTTTTTTTGCAATTTCAGGGAATATCATGAAATACTAAGGAACTCAGTTGGTGTTTGTCAGTGATCAATAACCATTAAGCATTTGTTGCTTGAGGCATAAATAATCAAGGGTATGAATGAGGCATGAAATGAGATGGTGTGAGGCATTACCTGCTTGAAGCTCTTCAGGGAAGAATGCAATTGAACCACCTCCAGGAGTAAGTTCTACAAATGTGGAAGGTGGGGGGGTGAAGGGGAGGGGGGGGTAGGGAGGGAGGAGAAATAGGAACAAAAGAATGGTGTGTGGTAAGCTTGTTACATCCTGGAGGAGCAAGGGAGGGTCAGAGGTCTAAGAAAACCAAACGGGAGAGGTGTTTAGAAAAGACGTTATACGAGGTCACATCAACATGCCTCAGGGTTCAGCCTCATCATGGGAGATTTCAATGTTTTGTTTTTTTAATTTCTTGTATACAAAGTCGAGGCTTGTGCAAGAGCTAATATATTAAACACAAAAAACATAAACGGACACAAAAAACATATCGTAAAGGGAGTGGGAGACACGAGGGGGAGAGGGAGGGAAGCACAACAACAGTAGAGAGCAGGGACATCGGTAGATCTGTGGAATGGAGAGGGCTGGGGGGGGAGAGAAGTACACGGTATAAAACAAATGGACACTACTAGGAATTTCAGGAATGAAGTCGGACATTTAAAGAGGTGGATCTGGGGTGTTTTAATGGGGGTAGAAAAGATCAAGGTTTTGGATGGGGGAAGATATGAGATGGTGGTGAACAGCTGTTTTAAAGACCTGGAGGGAGGAGTGGGATTGAAGAGAGTGGGGGATTGTTCCAAAGGCGGGAGAAAAGAGGAATGAAAGGGTGAAGGTGAGCAGAGAGTCTTGATTTTGGCAGTTTCACCATAAGAGGGTTGCTGGCAGATCTTGTGTGTCCTGCAGGAATATTTGGAGGACAGAGCACAGATAGAGTTGGGGGAGCTAGGCCGGAGAGGAGAATAATGTTGAGAGCTTTAGATTCCACAGAATCCAGGAGAGGCAGATGCGATGCTGGGGTGCTAGCCCATAGTGGCGAGCAGTATCCCATTAAGCTATGGACAAAGGCCTTGTTTGTTGGCTGAGAGTCGTTCTGAATGACTTGTAGTCCATCAGGTGCAGGGGACAGTTGGTACCAAAAGGGTAAAGGTTCATTGGTATCATTTAAAGGTCTATCTTTGAGGAACTCATTTTTGCCTCGTAGCAGTCTCAGATGATAGCTTTCAATAAATTACACCTGGTTAAAGAGAGGTGATCATGTTGTGATATTGTGTGGTAAGTTTACGTATACAGTACTAGACACAACCACCCACTAGACCCAATCAAATACATGAAGCTTAAATGTGGAAGATGTCCCATTGTCAATATACAATTCCTGGTAAGAGAGTTGGTCCCCATGGAGATACGATAAGCCAAATAATCAGGAGCTGGACAGAATTCACTATCACCTAAACTCCGAAAGCATGGGCGGTGCCATCATCACTATTTGACAGACTCAAAGCCTTGACTTGCTTTCCAATTGTAAGCTTCCAAGATCACTGTAGTACAAGTAAATGAGCTGCGGTATCATTTTTCTTGCATGAAGAAACGTCGTACCGAACCACACCAACTTCCTCCTTCTGCAGACGCTCTCCACAAGCTTCGGGCCAACTATCAGACAGCTGTTTGGAGAAGAAGTCTAGAAACTAGTCCCACTGTACCATCACCCATGGACCAAGAATGGAAGCTTCAAATGCTAGATGGTAGAGAAGAACTGAAAATTGACTTGTGAGATGGAGTACCTGCACCTGAGGCCCTACTGGAACTCCTAGGCTGCAACTGTTCAACATTGTGGCAACCTGTTCATGTTTGATCAATAACCTGAAATGTTCAGTACTACGTAAACTGAAAAATTGTGATAACCAACCACAGGAAGACGACGAACCACAAATGATGACAGACGACCCTGAAATTGAAGAACTTGATTTTGAATGTCTTTTTGATAATAAATCATGACCTTGAGTGGAACCAATCAGCCGAATTTGACCCTTTACCTGACGAACTATTAGAACGACAGAGGACCTGGCTTTGTTGGCCAACTTTGCCATATGGTAAGCTCAGTAGAGGTCATGGCTGATGGCGAGGTCTGGGGGTTCAAAAAACTGAGAATCTTCCTGCGGATGCCCATGGAAATATGTGGTTTCACCTGACGATCGTTCCAAAGCGAGAGTGTGACTGAGATTTACCGGTATCAAGAGACGAGTTCCCTTTATCAGAGAATCATCGATTCCAGATCATAGTGGGTGATACACCTGCTCGCTTCCTGTTAGTGGGGTGGTTCTGAGGGCCACTTGCATCATGCCAAATTGTCAACATTAACCTCAACTCATAAGATTGGTGCCAAAGCTGACCCTCCGAACTCAACTATAGTTGGCTTTCTCCCCCATCAACAGCAAATTAATAGAATTATTAATCGCAGAGGGCCTGCAGACTCGTCGTTTTCTCCAAATGTATCTGTCATCTGCCATATTCTCACTTTGACTGCACGAGAACCAGAAGGCAAATCCCTCATTTTATGTGTTCAGTCTCTGGAGCTCCTAGGCCACACTATAACCGGTCACCTATAACCTATAACCATGCTCACCTATAACCACACTATGACAAGTCGTATCTCCAACCTGTCCTCCAAAGATGGTCATTGCCTCAGAATTCTCCACAGGGCCACATCCTTCCTCTGCCATCCTCAGCTTATTATTATTTTGTGTGCAGTGGCTGCTGGTTTGCATCATTGGCTGACGGCGTCGCTGTGCCGCTGATGCAGTGCCCCCTGCTGGTCAAGGCATGAATTTGTAATTTTCTCAGGGTGCCAGCGATGGCTCGCATACTCTTCCCCAAGGACACAGTGGGATCTTTAATGTCCACAAACTAATGCCGGCATAGGCGACACCCATTTAACGTCCATCCGAGGGACAGCTCACACACTGATGACTAACCCTGCCCGTGAAACACAGGGATGACAGTTTATAGCTGGGTCTGGATTCAAACCCGGACTAGACAGCTTCGTGCTGGGTGTGCGTTCCTCTCAGCCATCCTGCCAGCCCTCAGCTTATAATAGTGTAGAAGCCTTCACCTGAAGTGACATGGAATATGGCTACCTATTCTAGACTGATATGTCTGTTTCCTATCTTGCCGTCCTAGAGGCCATGGAATCTCAGGCCTTCTATGTAATTGGAATTTCACGTCAGGAAGCTGAGTCTCTCGGTTTGCTTGTTTACTGCAAATGCCCGTCTTGCTCTTCCTACCCTCTTGACTCTCCGCCCAGCCTCTGCCCCTTCAGGTCACATGTATTCTGCCAGGAACCCTTTCCTTATTACCCCCAAGGTCTAAACTCGATGCTCACCTACGTTCTTTCATACCTTTTATCGCCTGTGTAACTGTCTTCCTAAATCTGTGGTCTTGAGATCTTCCATGCAGGATTTCACGTGTGCCCACTTCACCACATTGTCTCTCCGATTTCCCTTTAATTTACTTTGCCCCACTCATGGAGACCATGTTCTCACCCAACATCGACAATTTCCTCTGCTTGTGCTATGATGCATCCATTTGTCACCTTTCCATTGTAAATGACAGCTGGATTGGACGAACAGTGTTTAGGAGAGATACGTCACCATCCATTATCTTTACTATAATTCACCAAATGTCTGTCCGTCCGTCTGTCTGTCTGTCTGTCTGTTCCCAGGTACCGCAAAAACGGCTGAACCGATCACAACGATATTTTGGGTGGTTAATCCTGGGACCCCCTGGAGTAAAATAGGCTATATTGTTTTTCCAATTTTTTTTCCAATTTTCCAGTTTTTCCAAACAACAACACAACGCATTTTAAGGCCATTTTCCCTGCTAGAGCGGGGGTTAGCCTTGCGGTCCCCATGACAATCTTCTCCATTTTGCCCTATTTTCTGCATCTCTCCTTGTTAACCCCCTTGCCCACATTTCTTCTTCGATCATCTTTAGCCAAGTCTTTCTCGGTCTTCCCCGTCCTCTACTTCCTTCTACATTCATTTCCATCACTCTTCTCAACCAGTCACTTTCATCCTTCCTCAACACATGACCAAACCATCTCAACCTGTTCCTCTTCACAGCATCAATCACAGGCTCTATTTCCATCATCTTTCGCAATTCATCATTTGTCTTCCTCTCTCTCAACGATACTCCACACATCCACCGAACCATTCGCATTTCCACCTTTTCCAGCCTTCGTTGCTGCTCTGCATTCATGACCCATGTCTTGCTCCCATAAATCAATAACACTTCTCACACATGCAGCATACACCTTTCCCTTCAGCTTCAACGACACTCCCCTCCTCATCAGCACGCCACTCAGTTCCCGAAACTTCTTCCATGCACATCTCACTCGAGCAACCGTTGCCGAGTCTGATCCACCTTCTCCATTCAGCATGTCTCCGAGGTAGCAAAATGTTTTCACACCTTCCAGCTTCACGTCGTCTCCAAGATCCAACTCAACATTTCCTCCATCTGCAGCTCCCTCTGTGCACACCTTACATTTGAATGTAGCTGCCACACTGGTTAATGACCCTCTCAGACCGCTACATTTTTGATGAACCCACTCAGCGCACATTGTACATTGAATGGAGTTCACTCTGACACCCTTCCTGCACACAGCACATGGCCACTTCCCAGTTCTTTCCACCTCACCACATGCTTTACCACTTGCCATCACCTTCGTCTTTCCTATATTCACCTTCAGACCTTTGGTCTCCATACATTCCTTCCACTTGTTCATCTTTTCCTTCAGTCCATCCATACTTTCCGCAATCAACACCAGATCATCTGCATACAACAACTCCCACGGTAAACCCTCCTTTACGTTCTGAGCCAGCACCTCCATCACAGCTACAAATAGTAGTGGACTTAGTACCGACACCTGATGCACTCCCACCTTCACCTCAAACTCACCACTGTTCCCATCCTTCGTCCTTACAGCTGTGCGCGCTCTTTTGTACATTGCCATCACTACTCTGATCAACCATTCCTCCACTCCTAACTTCCTCATTGCCCATGTCAATACTTCGCGTGGAACCCTATCGAATGCTTTCTCCAGATCAACAAACCCAAGAAACAACATCTTCCTCTTCTCCATGTACTTCTCCTGCAACTGCCTCACAATAAAGAGCGCGTCTGTCGTTCCTCTTCCTGGCATAAATCCAAACTGCATTTCGTCGATCTTCACCTTCTTCCTTATCCTCCTCTCCAACACCCTTTCCAATACCTTCATTCCATGCTCCAATAACTTTATCGCTCGGTACGAGCCACACTCCAGAGGGTCACCTTTCCCCTTGTATAGAGGGACGAGGGTACTCAGTTCCCAATCCACTGGAATGCGGCCTTCTTTCACCACCAGATTACAGATCTCTGTCATTCTCTTCAAACCCCAACTTCCTGCTGCCTTCAACATATCTCCCACAACTCCCGTCGGCCCTCCCGCTTTTCTACTCTTCATTGCTTTTATCGCTTCCTCAACTTCCTTCTCAGTTATCTTCTCTGCCGGTCCTAAAACTGGGTTACTCTCTATGTTGCCATCCCATTCATTCTCTGTATTCAACAGCATTTCCATATATCTTTTCCATCTTCCTTTAATTCCATCTGGGTCCACAACGATTTGTCCCACTTCATCCTTCAAGCAACTCACTCCCATCACATCACACCTCTCTTTCGCTATCTGCTTTGCAATCCTGAATACCGCTCTCTGACCCTTTTCCGAATCCAAGCGTTCTCCGAACATTTTCCTACATGCCTCCTGCGCCTTTGCTACCTCTTTCTTTGCAGCCTTCTTGGCTGCCTTATAACTTTCATGCTCTGCTTTTTCTGCTCCCGTACCCTTCGCCTTCTGCCACTCCTTGAACTTCTTCCTCTTCTCGTCAATCCTCTTTCCAACTTCATCATCTCACCACCATGTTTCCGAGTGCCTCGGTGGTCCTTTTGTCCATCCACATACCTCACCAACGGCTCCCAACAGACTATCTTTCATTGACATCCAACCACGTTCCAGCTCAACCACATCATCCTCTACCCTACTCAGCCTCTCTTTTAATGCCTCCCTTACTGTCACCTCTTTCAACCTCCACACCTTCATTCTCGGTTGGTACTTTACCCGCCGAGCTCTCCTCGCACCTTCACCCTTATGTCGCAGACAACCAAGTGGTGCTGTGAAACAGCCTCCTCCCCCGGAATCACCTTTGTGTCCCGGAGGTGCCCCCTATCTCGCCTACGCACCATCAGGTAGTCAACGGTTGTCGTCGACCCACCTGATGTGTATGTAACAAGCTTATTATCCCCTTTCTGGAACTGAGTATTACAAATCAACAAATCAGCTCCATCAACAAACTCCAAAATCCTTTCACCTTCTCCATTTCTCACACCATATCCGTAACCCCCATGAACTCCCTCAAAACCATCCATACTCCTTCCCACATGTCCATTTAGGTCTCCTCCAACCACAACAAGTTCCTCATCTTTCACGTTTTCCATCAGCTCCTCTATCGCACACCAGAACTTGTCCTTCTCTTCATCGCTCCGACCAACCTGCGGAGCATATCCCGAGATGACGTTCACCAAGAGCTTTCCAATCATCATTTTCACCATCATCAACCTATCACTCACTCTAGTCACACTCACCACACTGTCTACAAACTCCTCAGAAAACAGGACACCAACACCATTCATGCCCTCCGGGCACCCTTGCCCCACAAACTTGTATTTCTGTCCCTGCCTACCCTTCACCATTCTCACACCACTTCCCTTCCATCTCGTCTCTTGCACACAACATATGTCCACTCTTCTTCTGACCAATACTTCCACCACTTCTCCTGATCTCCCTGTCATTGTCCCTACATTCCATGTCCCAAACCTCAGAAACCGATCGCCACTTCGGGCTGTACCCTGCCCATATGTAGTTGTAATTGTCATGGTTCTCTTTTTGAGGCAATGTTTTTATGGCCGGATGCCCTTCCTGACGCCAACCCTCTTTGTCGCCTCTTACGACACGCAGGGATACGGTGTACCTATTCTAACCAGGGTATACACCGGGAAAGATCCCGGATCAAGATCCAGAGCTTCGCCAAAATCAAATCAATTCATCCTTGTTACACACCCAACCTGTCCATCAACTTTAGTCCGAATCCCCGTCTTCCACTCTCATAAAACATGTTGTTACGGACGTCGCCTCTGGATAACTCCAAAAGAGTGGTGTGTCCCAAGAGCCAACAAACACAAAATCAACATGGAATTACACGAGTGTGAACACAAATAAAGCACATTATACACACGTGTACATTTTCTATTAGAATTCCGCAGACATTACCGCACGGCAAAACTTGGAGCATTCGTTTCACGCCTGTGAACGAAACATGAATCTTGGACACCCAAATGAAGGAAGGACAGAATGACAGATATTTTGAGTCGAGGAAGAAAGAAATTAGGTGATGAAAGATACAGCAGTGGTTCTGAAACGCTCCCCCAGCACCAGCGAACCTTCCGACTGCTTCTGTGGAAGCGATTGTGACCTCAGCTCATACCTGAACCTGAACCATACCTTCCAAACACGATGGAATAATATTTACCGATATGAACAGTGATGTGGCTTTTATTGAAATTCTACAAATACTGTTTAGATTTTGATGATTTGCGTGTGATATGATTTAACGGATGTTTCTATAAATTGTTTAAAATAAAAAAGCCTTCAATTTCTGATATTTTGCCTTTTCATTTGGGCCTCCCAATTGAAGCCCCGCCCGCAGGGCGGGTACCGTTGCTCGTCATGTTTAATACAGGGTTAGTTGGAAGACCTGGGCATGAAGCTATTCATCTAGCTTTGAAAATGGTATCATAACGATTTCACGGTGAATCACTTGGCATACGTGATCTTTTTCCCCAATTTTATGGCCATGCAACATCCTCATTCTGGGTATGTTTGTAATGACGTGTCCAGGTGTGATGCTCTCCTTCACTCTTCCTGTATAGGTTTTTTTTCTTTTCTTACGTTCTCTCCTTCCTTCCATGCAGAGCTTCAAAGCGGCGTTCCTGGATTCTCCGCCATCCATTTGCAACTGCTCTTGCCCTGTACATGGGTGCCCTCCTCCTTCTGGCGGCCTTCAACTCACCATCCGTGCTCCTGTATCTGCGGCACCTGTTTGGAGGGCACATTTGAATTGTCCCACACACCTCGCTTCTTCACTTCCTGTTTCGGCCTTGAACTCTAATAATTGGCATACTGGGTGGAACGAGTTTCCATGAGGTTACCGCTTAACCTCCCACTCGAGCCTTCATCGAAAAGAGTTCAGCTCTCTCCGGACGTGTAAAGCTGGACCAGAAATTTCCATTGAACTGTGAGCTTGTGTTCCTTGTTGAAGTCCTACATTCATGTATCCAACTTTGGTCCAAGTTCGGCTTGGTAGGCAGCTCGAGTACCAATATTTTGTAGAAATGCTATACTGCAATGGGCCAACTCCCACCTACCCCACCCTTGATGTTCTCACGTGTACCATTTAATTCCACATTTGTTTGTGCTCGGCCCCTGCTAAAATGCCCAGAAGAAACAGACAGACTCTCATCTCTGCTAGTCATTTTGCGTTGAAGTGCGTCGTTCCTCACTCGCCCAGTTTACAATGTACTTTTGATTGAGGGAGGTAGAATGGGCTCGTTCTTGAACCACAGCAATGGACATTTGTTGGATTAAAGGTGATTTCTTTTCTCAAAAAACATTGGGTTAGCTTTTCACCTTCCATTCGGCAGTTTTAAACCCTTCCTTAAGACGCACATTATGAATTTGGAAACCTGAAGATATCGAGTATAGCTTTTGTCGCAATGATTATTGATAAGCTCTTATGAAGCTCGCTCCTAGAATTCCCATCAAGTGGTGCAATACTGTAAAGAAGATCCAAGACGGTGCTCATTCCATGTTATATTGAGGATCATCAGTACAGTACATTCACTGCTTTGCAAAAATATATCGTTATCTCCGCCACCGAAGGTGGAAGGAGATTATGTTTTCACTGAAGACGGAAGTTATGTTTGTTTGTCAGCAGGAAAACTCAAAAAGTTGTGGATGGATTTGGACAAAACGTGGTGGACAAATTGGGTGTGTGATGAGGAAGAATTGATTTGATTGGTGAAGATACGGACCAGGATCTGGCCTGAGTGGGATTCAAAATATAAACTGTTCAGCCTGGCACAGGTATGCTCTCGACTGAGTATCATTCTAGTTACCCTCACCAGAGTAGAGGTTATTAGTCCCCTACCGGTGTACACCGGAGGGGACTATAGGTTTGCACTTCGTCCGTCAGTCCGTCACGCAAAGTACAGTTTTCCGGACTTTTTTTCTAAACTCTTAACGCTAATGATTTCAAACTTGGCACATGGTTTCCTCATGATGAGTTACAGATCAAGTTCGAACTTCACGACGTTTCGATCATTTTTGACAAAGTTATGGCACTTTGAACTTTGGGAATTCTGATGATCCTTAACTCAGTGCCATTTTAAGTTTTAATTTCCTTTAAAAAAGATTTTCTCTGCAATAATAGGACCGATTGAGATCAAATTTTCACCGTAGGGAGGACTCGGTCTGTAGAATATTTTAATGGTAATTATGACGTCACAGGTCACGTGGTTCGGCCGCCATATTGTTTCCCCTTTTTCTCTGCAACGGCTGAACAGATCGAGGCCAAGCTTTGCAGGCAGAATCGCATACCCATGACGAACAAAAAAGTCACCGAGCATGACGTCATGCGTCACATGGTTTCAGAGTTATGACGTTTTGAAGCATGGACCTTTAAAACTGAGCTCCTCCCTCATTTTTGATCCAATCGAGGGGAAACTTCACTGATCTGTTCAGCATGTCAATCTACAAAAATGTCCTTTTGGAATTTGCGATAGGGCACGTGGTTTGGCAGATATCGTTAATTAAACGAAATTTTTTTTTTTAATGGATATCTCTTGTTTATTCTAGAGTTCTCCTCAAGCCGCACTGCGCACCCTCAGCCTCGTTGCGCGAACGTCAAAAGCGTGACACAGCGCGCGCTTTCGGGAGGGGCGGAGCCAAGCCGAGCAACATATATATATATATATACACATTGATCGTGAACCGGAAAATATAATGTTATAATAGCCGTAGATGATTCTGTCTGTCTGTCTGTCTGTTGGGCGTCTGTCCGGGGTGTGGCTTACTCGGTTTGCAGAGTAGCTCCACCCATAGCTCCACCCATTCTGGGAGAGGCTTCATATAATTATAAACAAATATCCACCATCTATCTATAATTCCACTAATCTCTGTGTGTGTGTGTGTGTGTGTGTGTGTGTGTGTGTGTGTCTGTGTGTGTGTGTGTTTGTCTGTGACCGCTGTTTCTCGACAACCACGGGTCCGATATACTTTAAACTTGCCAGGTATATTGCTGGGGACCCGAGGATGTGCCTTTTCAAGGTTTGAAATTAATCGGACAAGTACTTACCGAGCTATGGCGATTTAGCCGTTCGCCGTTCGCTTTGGCGTTGCGAATGGACCAAACCATTGCATGTAAATAGAGGGGGGGGTTCTGTGGTCGTTGCGAATGGACCAAACCATTCATGTAAATAGAGGGGGGGGGGTTCTGTGGTCGTTACTGCCACGTGGTTTCAAAGTTTTTTTTTGTTGTTGTTGTTTGCACGCATGTTTTTTTGCACCCACGTACGGGCACGCCCTAGGATGTTTACACACACACACCCCTACACAAATTATTTTTTTTTTTTTTTTTTGGCAAGGACCGGGCACCCACGTACGGGCACGTCCTAGCTTATATATAGTACGGGCATGCCCTAGTTTTATTAACTCGCATAGCTTTGAGGCCTGTTTTGTAGGCCCGTGGTGTCTTGCTCTTTCCCAGTTTTATTTCAAATCAAATTCGTTATATCATTTCATTTTTCACAGTCGCTAACATAGTTTTAGACTCGGTTGAAAAAAAACGGGAAGAAAATCCGATGAAAGTTGCCGTTTATAGAACGAAATGAATTCTCAAACGCCTGTAACTTCAAGGCCATTGAGTCTCTCTCACGCCTTTATCTCCAAGGCCATTGAGTCTCTCTCACGCCTTTATCTCCAATCTAACTCACCATATGATTTCATTTTTATCGATGGTTTTGGACTCGGTGTCAGCAATAATTGAGAACATTCAACACACGCGGGAAAATGCAGAGATATATTTTTTTAAATCGCGTCATGATGTATCATACACCGCCCAACATGACACCGACGGCAACGTGTCAATATATATTAAAAATTCGATATATCATTTCATTTTTCACAGTCGCTAACATAGTTTTAGACTCGGTTGAAAAAAAACGGGAAGAAAATCCGATGAAAGTTGCCCTTTATAGAACGAAATGAATTCTCAAACGCCTGTAACTTCAAGGCCATTGAGTCTCTCTCACGCCTTTATCTCCAATCTAACTCACCATATGATTTCATTTTTATCGATGGTTTTGGATTCGGTGTCAGCAATAATTGAGAACATTCAACATACGCGGGAAAATGCAGAGATATATTTTTTAAAATCGCGTCATGATGTATCATACACCGCCCAACATGACACCGACGGCAACGTGTCGATACATATTAAAAATTCGATATATCATTTCATTTTTCACAGTCGCTAACATAGTTTTCGACTCGGTTGAAAAACAACGGGAAGAAAATCCGATGAAAGTTGCCCTTTATAGAACGAAATGAATTCTCAAAGGCCTGTAACTTCAACTTCAAGGCCATTGAGTCTCTCTCACGCCTTTATCTCCAATCTAACTCACCATATGATTTCATTTTTATCGATGGTTTTAGACTCGGTGTCAGGGTCAGCAATAATTGAGAACATTCCACACACGCGGGAAAATGCAGAGATATATGTTTTTAAATCGCGTCATGGACTCATGGTGTATCATACACCGCCCAACATGACACCGACGGCATCACGGCAACGTGTCGACATATATTAAAAATTCGCTTTTGCTTTTCCGTTAAGAGATATTACTTTTTCGTTTGATGACAGTCGTCACAAAAACGTCAACAATGATGCCGACATATATTTATTCGTTTTTATTTCATTCAACATTATTAGCCGGAAGTAAAATATGTTTCAGGAAATTACCGAGAGATATTTCTTCGTTTTTTTATTAGTTATGTGCGCATGCGCATTCACTTTAAATAGGTTTATTTGAAATCTTTAATTTTCCACAATATAATTTACTTGCCATTTATCATTTGATGATTATTATGAGACAAATTCCTCTTGAGGATCGCGACAATTCATGCGCTGCGTGGAAACTTCTATTTCCAAAATGAATGAGACGCTCGATGAAGAACGCAGACTTGAACAGGATGTAGCAAGAAAACGAATGAGACTGCGGAACGAGTCCATCGACGAACGTCAATGCAAACTTGCGGTGTTAGTGTTACCCGTGGGAATCCCACGGGCATGGATGTGTGTGACATTTCGACATATTGAGTTAGATGCTGCACATTCATTTTTACAAAATCCAGTCATCAGATCCAGAAATGGTGTAATGAACACAATTTATTTACACGCAAGCACGAAAGCAAGACGGGCCGATTTCCGATTCCGACGGGCGAGACGGGCCGATTTGGAGCAAGAAAAAGAACGAGACGGGAGAAAAACGAGAGAAACGAGACGGGGAAAGCCGATTGGAGAGGCGAGTGAGGAGCGATTGGAGAGGAGAGTGAGGAGCGATTGGAGAGGCGAGTGAGGAGTGATTGGAGAGGAGAGTGAGGAGCGATTGGAGAGGAAGGTGAGGAGCGATTGGAGAGGCGAGTGAGGAGCGATTGGAGAGGAGAGTGAGGAGCGATTGGAGAGGCGAGTGAGGAGTGATTGGAGAGGAGAGTGAGGAGCGATTGGAGAGGAAGGTGAGGAGCGATTGGAGAGGCGAGTGAGGAGTGATTGGAGAGGAGAGTGAGGAGCGATTGGAGAGGAAGGTGAGGAGCGATTGGAGAGGCGAGTGAGGAGCGATTGGAGAGGAGAGTGAGGAGCGATTGGAGAGGGGAGTGAGGAGCGATTGGAGAGGGGAGTGAGGCGCGATTGGAGAGGAGTGTGAGGCGCGATTGGAGAGGAGTGTGAGGCGCGATTGGAGAGGAGTGTGAGGCGCGATTGGAGAGGAGTGTGAGGCGCGATTGGAGAGGAGTGTGAGGCGCGATTGGAGAGGAGTGTGAGGCGCGATTGGAGAGGAGTGTGAGGCGCGATTGGAGAGGAGTGTGAGGCGCGATTGGAGAGGAGTGTGAGGCGCGATTGGAGAGGAGAGTGAGGCACGATTGGAGAGGAGTGTGAGGCGCGATTGGAGAGGAGAGTGAGGAGTGATTGGAGGGGAGTGTGAGGTGCGATTGGAGGGGAGTGTGAGGAGTGATTGGAGGGGAGTGTGAGGAGCGATTGGAGAGGAGTGTGAGGAGCGATTGGAGAGGCGAGTGCGGAGCGATTGGAGAGGAGAGTGAGGAGCGATTGGAGGGGAGTGTGAGGCGCGATTGGAGAGGAGTGTGAGGCGCGATTGGAGAGGAGTGTGAGGCGCGATTGGAGAGGAGTGTGAGGTGCGATTGGAGAGGAGAGTGAGGAGCGATTGGAGAGGAGTGTGAGGCGCGATTGGAGAGGAGTGTGAGGCGCGATTGGAGAGGAGTGTGAGGCGCGATTGGAGAGGAGTGTGAGGCGCGATTGGAGAGGAGTGTGAGGCGCGATTGGAGAGGAGTGTGAGGCGCGATTGGAGAGGAGTGTGAGGCGCGATTGGAGAGGAGTGTGAGGCACGATTGGAGAGGAGAGGAGTGTGAGGGATTGGAGAGGAGAGGAATGTGAGGGATTGGAGAGGAGAGGAGTGCTAGGTGGAGAGAGGAGAGTGTCAGGTGGAGAGAGGAGAGTGTCAGGTGGAGAGAGGAGAGTGTCAGGTGGAGGAGTGAGGGGTCACATATGTGAAATAAATATAGTGTTCATTGCACCATTTCTGGATCTGATGACTTGCCAGTAACCATTTTGTAAAAATGAATGTGCAGCATCTAACTCAATATGTCGAAATGTCACACACATCCATGCCCGTGGGATTCCCACGGGTGACCCCGCTAGTATATATATACACATCGATCATTGATCGTGAACCGGAAAATATAATAAATTACTGATATTTAGCGACTCGAAAGGTTCTTTATCAACAACTTATTTTGTCGTGCTTCTGCTGACCTGTCTGCAAGGTGTATAAATCGAAGTCCCGAGTGCGAATCACAGGTGAGCCCGTCCTGAGGTAATTAGCGATTGGGAACGATTCAGAACCTTTGGGTAAATAACCCTTGGTAATTTCCCCAACAGTTTTCCGGACGACAGACTGCCGGTAGGGGACATGTATTGCAGTGCAATACTCAGAATGCTTGTTGCATTTGGGTTTGTTTGTCTGTTATTATCCTGAGGTCACGAAGCAAAAAGTGGGGTTAAGCAATTGTTTGTTTGTATATCAGTCGCCTCCAGGTCATAGTTTTATTCCGATCTTCACAAAACTTCACCACCTAGTAGTGGTAGCGACAAACTTGAAGCCTATTGTTTTTGAGGTCAAAAGGTCATGGTCACATAAATCGTCAATTTTGAACTGATTCACTAGATATCAATGTATATAAAACTGAAAAACATGGGTGAATGGTGAACCGATGTCGAGTTGAAATCTTGATTGACCCCTGTGAGTATGTCTATTAATTATGTACTGTTTGAACGTGAGTACGTCTATTAATTACTTATTATTGGACATTGACTACGTCTATTTATTGCGGACAATGGAACATACCTTTTAAAGCCCCCTTTTTTTTCTTTTTTTTTGAATACATAATCGAGGCTCGTGAAAGAGCTAATTTTATTACACAAACAAATCAAAGACAAACAAACAAAGTATGTGGTAGACAAAGGGGAGTGGTAGACAAGATGGGGAGAGAAGGGGAAGCACATAAACACAACATTTGAGAGCAGGGACATCGGGAATGTGTGGGAGGGAGAGGGCTTGGGGGGAGGCGGCGTGGGATGGGGGGGGGGGAGGGGGGGACCCCTTTAGAGCATTTTATACCCTTTGGACCTTTTAAGACACTTTTTAAGACCCTTTAGAACCCGAAGACCGTTTAAAAACTGAAGACCTTTTCAACCTCTAACACCGCCAATAACATTTAGACCCTGAAGACCTTTTATAACCATAGGATCATATAGGCCCCATTAAACCCCTTTCCACCCCTTTTGGGCCTTCAGACCTTCACACCTTTCAGACATTTTAAGACTCCTTTGACCTTCAGACAATTTGAACTTTACAACTTTGCAGACCTTTGTCCCTTATAATTAGGCCATTTAGACCATATATTTGTAATCAACGACCTTTCATTTAGTACATCCTTCCATTTATTCGCCACACAAAATACACCACACAAAACAAGTCCTGATGAGTCTGCAATCCCTCATTGCTCTTTCTTGTTTTTCTTTGTTTTTGTTTTTTGTGCACTATTGGCTTCCCTCACTGCCATGTCTGTTTCATAGCCTGTGTTTTTTGGCGAATTGCAGTTAGTACCTCACCAACCAATGAAGGGATTTTTCCAGAAAAATTATTGCCATCTTCAGGCAAATCGCCGTCTTTGGCCACTTTAGTGTTCCAGTCTTGCCCCATAACCAAGTGTATGATTTCATTATTGGTTGATTAATCAGTGTCTGTCAGACTATTTATTGACCATGTTCTTATGTTCGAAGAACAACTTGATTGTTATATTTTGAACACTAATCTGAAAACAAACCTGTAACTTCGTAGTACTTTAGCTCTGAATTCGTCCCGATTGTGCATGCGCAAATAGGAGTTTTTTGTTTTTTTTTTAACTCTGTCTGCCTATTTGGCAGTCAAACAAAATTGAAAATCATTCCCAACAGGAAACTTATTGTTTTTAAGGACACCATAAAGGACACAAACAACGGGCATGAAGAACAAGTGTAACGTGTTAACTGTGGGTGGTTCGTGTGCAGCCACCCGGCTGCTGGTTGCATCATTTTTCTGTGGGCGCGCCTGCTGCTGATGCAATGCCTCTCTATAACCAGTTATCTGGTACTCATTTTGCCAACTTCGGAATGATAACAGGCTGAGTCAACCCCACCTGGCGTTAATTCAACGCGATTCAAATTCAGGAAGCCTGGTGTCGGCTTAGCGATTAGGGTGCAGGCTTGGGATCCTAGGATCCTGAGTTAGAATCCCGGTCGATCGCTGAATTAACGCCAGGGGGGTTGACTCAGCCTGTCATCCTTCCGAGGTCGGCAAATTGAGTACCAGCTTGCTGGGATGAATGATCCCGGTGTGTACCCAAATTTAGAATAGGTACACCGTATCCCTGCACATCGAAGAGGCAACTAAGGGTTGGCTTCAGGAAGGGCATCCGGCCATAAAAACATTGCCTCAAACAGGGAACTATGATGGCCCGCAAGACTAACCCTGGCTCTAGCGGGGAAAATGGCCTTAAAACGATCATTCATTCATATTCATTCATTCGAATTCAGGACCTTAGGATCCCAAGCCCGCCGCCCTAACCATTAGTGATGGTGATACTAATGTTTAGGGCGGCGATACGTGTTAATGTGTTTTGATGATACGTGTTAACTAAGGTGGTGTAAAAGCCACTGCATCAACGGCGGTAAACTTCAGAATTTTTTTTAAATCGTTATTTGAATTCCATTATAGACCTGAACACTGTGCAGGGTAATGTATTCTATGAACTTTCTAGTTACCAGAATATTAGGACGTCTGGACATGGGGCAGAGCAGCACAATGCTTTCAAACGGACTCGGTTTTAGAACCATCTCCCGGAACTACCTCTGCAGGTGTCAATTTGGTCGTTGCTTCAGGTGCATATTCAGGGTAAGGCTAAGCTTCTGCAGAAAGTCAGCGAAAACTGGATCACTGTCGAGCATAGCTTGGATACGATGCCGATGGCAGTTGATGTTTGCACGTCATGCAAACATCCAGACTTGCCAACACTCAGGTCCACAAACATCTTGA
>NC_136262.1:181764539-181901160 GCF_964187855.1 Myxine glutinosa
GAGTGAAATATCCACACCGATATGCAGGACATGGAATGAGTGAAGTATGCACACCGATATGGAGGACATGGCATGAGTGAAATATGCACACTGATATGCAGGACATGGCATGAGTGAAATATGCACACCGATATGCATTACATGGAATGAGTGAAATATGCACACCGATATGCAGGACATGGAATGAGTGAAGTATGCACACCGATATGCAGGACATGGAATGAGTGAAGTATGCACACCGATATGCAGGAGATGGAATGAGTGAAGTATGCACACCGATATGCAGGACATGGAATGAGTGAAATATGCACACCGATATGCAGGACATGGCATGAGTGAAATATGCACTCCGATATGCAGGATATGGAATGAGTGAAATATGCACACCGATATGCAGGACATGGAATGAGTGAAATATGCACACCGATATGCATTACATGGAATGAGTAAAATATGCACTCTGATATGCAGGACATGGAATGAGTGAAATATCCACACCGATATGCAGGACATGGAATGAGTGAAACATGCACACCGATATGCAGAACATGGAATGAGTGAAATATCCACACCGATATGCAGGACATGGAATGAGTGAAACATGCACACCGATATGCAGGACATGGAATGAGTGAAATATCCACACCGATATGCAGTACATGGAATGACTGAAGTATGCACACCGATATGCAGGACATGGAATGAGTGAAACATGCACACCGATATGCAGTACATGGAATGAGTGAAATATGCAGGACATGGAATGAGTGAAACATGCACACCGATATGCAGGACATGGAATGAGCGAAATATCCACACTGATATGCAGGACATGGAATGAGTGAAACATGCACACCGATATGCAGGACATGGAATGAGTGAAATATCCACACCGATATGCAGTTCATGGAATGAGTGAAGTATGCACACCGATATGCAGGACATGGAATGAGTGAAGTATGCACACCGAGATGCAGGACATGGCATGAGTGAAATGTGCACACCGATATACAGTACATGGAATGAGTGAAATATCCACACCGATATGCAGTACATGCAATGAGTGAAGTATGCACACCGATATGCAGGACATGGAATGAGTGAAATATGCACACCGATATGCAGTAATGCAGGACATGGAATGAGTGAAATATGCACACCGATATGCAGTAATGCAGGACATGGAATGAGTGAAATATGCACACCGATATGCAGGACATGGAATGAGTGAAATATCCACATCGATATGCAGTACATGGAATGAGTGAAATATGCACACCGATATGCAGCACATGGAATGAGTGAAATATCCACACCGATATGCAGTACATGGAATGAGTGAAATATGCACACCGATATGCAGTACATGGAATGAGTGAAATATGCACACCGATATGCAGGACATGGAATGAGTGAAATATGCACACAGATATGCAGTACATGGAATAAGTGAAATATGCACACCGATATGCAGTACATGGAATGAGTGAAATATGCACACCGATATGCAGGACATGGAATGAGTGAAATATGCACACAGATATGCAGGACATGGAATGAGTGAAATATGCACACCGATATGTTGGACATGGAATGAGTGAAGTATGCACACCGATATGCAGGACATGGAATGAGTGAAATATCCACACTGATATGCAGTACATTGAATGAGTGAAGTATGCACACCGATTTGCAGGACATGGAATGAGTGAAATATGCACACCGATATGCAGGACATGGAATGAGGGAAATATGCACACCGATATGCAGGACATGGAATGAGTGAAATATGCACACCGATATGCAGGACATGGAATGAGTGAAATATCCACATCGATATGCAGTACATGGAATGAGTGAAATATGCACACCGATATGCAGTACATGGAATGAGTGAAATATGCACACCGATATGCAGGACATGGAATGAGTGAAATATCCACACCGATATGCAGTACATGGAATGAGTGAAATATGCACACCGATATGCAGTACATGGAATGAGTGAAATATGCACACTGATATTCAGGACATGGAATGAGTGAAATATGCACACCGATATGCAGTACATGGAATGAGTGAAATATGCACACCGATATGCAGTACATGGAATGAGTGATATATGCACACCGATATGCAGTACATGGAATGAGTGAAATATGCACACCGATATGCAGGACATGGAATGAGTGAAATATGCACACCGATAGGCAGTACGTGGAATGAGTGAAATATGCACACTGATATGCAGGACAGGGAATGAGTGAAATATGCACACCGATATGCAGGACATGGAATGAGTGAAATATCCACACCGATATGCAGTACGTGGAATGAGTGAAATATGCACACTGATATGCAGGACAGGGAATGACTGAAATATGCACACCGATATGCAGTACATGGAATGAGTGAAATATGCACACCGATATGCAGTACATGGAATGAGTGAAATATGCACACCGATATGCAGGACATGGAATGAGTGAAATATGCACACAGATATGCAGGACATGGAATGAGTGAAATATCCACACCGATATGCAGTACATGGAATGAGTGAAATATGCACACTGATATGCAGGACATGGAATGAGTGAAATATGCACACCGATATGCAGCACATGGAATGAGTGAAATATGCACACCGATATGCAGTACATGGAATGAGTGAAATATGCACACCGACATGCAGTACATGGAATGAGTGAAATATGCACACCGATATGCAGGACATGGAATGAGTGAAATATGCACACAGATATGCAGGACATGGAATGAGTGAAATATCCACACCAATATGCAGTACATGGAATGAGTGAAATATGCACACTGATATGCAGGACATGGAATGAGTGAAATATGCACACCGATATGCAGTACATGGAATGAGTGAAATATGCACACCGATATGCAGGACATGGAATGAGTGAAATATCCACACCGATATGCAGTACATGGAATGAGTGAAATATGCACAACGATATGCAGTACATGGAATGAGTGAAATATGCACACCGATATGCAGTACATGGAATGAGTGAAATATGCACACTGATATGCAGGACATGGAATGAGTGAAATATCCACACTGAAATGCAGGACATGGAATGAGTGAAGTATGCACACCGATATGGAGGACATGGCATGAGTGAAATATGCACACTGATATGCAGGACATGGCATGAGTGAAATATGCACACCGATATGCATTACATGGAATGAGTGAAATATGCACACCGATATGCAGGACATGGAATGAGTGAAGTATGCACACCGATATGCAGGACATGGAATGAGTGAAGCATGCACACCGATATGCAGGACATGGAATGAGTGAAATATGCACACCGATATGCAGGACATGGAATGAGTGAAATATGCACTCCGATCTTGAGGACATGGAATGAGTGAAATATGCACACCAATATGCAGGACATGGAATGAGTGAAATATCCACACCGATATGCAGTACATGGAATGAGTGAAATATGCACACCGATATGCAGGACATGGAATGAGTGAAATATCCACACCGATATGCAGTACATGGAATGAGTGAAATATGCACAACGACATGCAGTACATGGAATGAGTGAAATATGCACACCGATATGCAGTACATGGAATGAGTGAAATATGCACACCGATATGCAGGACATGGAATGAGTGAAATATCCACACTGAAATGCAGGACATGGAATGAGTGAAGTATGCACACCGATATGGAGGACATGGCATGAGTGAAATATGCACACTGATATGCAGGACATGGCATGAGTGAAATATGCACACCGATATGCATTACATGGAATGAGTGAAATATGCACACCGATATGCAGGACATGGAATGAGTGAAGTATGCACACCGATATGCAGGACATGGAATGAGTGAAGTATGCACACCGATATGCAGGACATGGAATGAGTGAAATATGCACACCGATATGCAGGACATGGAATGAGTGAAATATGCACTCCGATATGCAGGACATGGAATGAGTGAAATATGCACACCGATATGCAGGACATGGAATGAGTGAAGTATGCACACCGATATGCAGGACATGGCATGAGTGAAATATGCACTCCGATATGCAGGATATGGAATGAGTGAAATATGCACACCGATATGCAGGACATGGAATGAGTGAAATATGCACACCGATATGCATTACATGGAATGAGTAAAATATGCACTCTGATATGCAGGACATGGAATGAGTGAAATATCCACACCGATATGCAGGACATGGAATGAGTGAAACATGCACACCGATATGCAGAACATGGAATGAGTGAAATATCCACACCGATATGCAGGACATGGAATGAGTGAAACATGCACACCGATATGCAGGACATGGAATGAGTGAAATATCCACACCGATATGCAGTACATGGAATGAGTGAAGTATGCACACCGATATGCAGGACATGGAATGAGTGAAACATGCACACCGATATGCAGTACATGGAATGAGTGAAATATGCAGGACATGGAATGAGTGAAACATGCACACCGATATGCAGGACATGGAATGAGCGAAATATCCACGCCGATATGCAGGACATGGAATGAGTGAAACATGCACACCGATATGCAGGACATGGAATGAGTGAAATATCCACACCGATATGCAGTACATGGAATGAGTGAAGTATGCACACCGATATGCAGGACATGGAATGAGTGAAGTATGCACACCGAGATGCAGGACATGGAATGAGTGAAATATCCACACCGATATGCAGTACATGCAATGAGTGAAGTATGCACACCGATATGCAGTACATGGAATGAGTGAAGTATGCACACCGATATGCAGGACATGGAATGAGTGAAATATGCACACCGATATGCAGGACATGGAATGAGTGAAGTATGCAAACCAATATGCAGGACATGGCATGAGTGAAATGTGCACACCGATATGCAGTACATGCAATGAGTGAAGTATGCACACCGATATGCAGGACATGGAATGAGTGAAATATGCACACCGATATGCAGTAATGCAGGACATGGAATGAGTGAAATATGCACACCGATATGCAGTAATGCAGGACATGGAATGAGTGAAATATGCACACCGATATGCAGGACATGGAATGAGTGAAATATCCACATCGATATGCAGTACATGGAATGAGTGAAATATGCACACCGATATGCAGTACATGGAATGAGTGAAATATGCACACCGATATGCAGGACATGGAATGAGTGAAATATCCACACCGATATGCAGTACATGGAATGAGTGAAATATGCACACCGATATGCAGTACATGGAATGAGTGAAATATGCACACCGATATGCAGGACATGGAATGAGTGAAATATGCACACAGATATGCAGGACATGGAATGAGTGAAATATGCACACCGATATGTAGGACATGGAATGAGTGAAGTATGCACACCGATATGCAGGACATGGAATGAGTGAAATATCCACACTGATATGCAGTACATTGAATGAGTGAAGTATGCACACCGATTTGCAGGACATGGAATGAGTGAAATATGCACACCGATATGCAGGACATGGAATGAGGGAAATATGCACACCGATATGCAGGACATGGAATGAGTGAAATATGCACACCGATATGCAGGACATGGAATGAGTGAAATATCCACATCGATATGCAGTACATGGAATGAGTGAAATATGCACACCGATATGCAGTACATGGAATGAGTGAAATATGCACACCGATATGCAGGACATGGAATGAGTGAAATATCCACACCGATATGCAGTACATGGAATGAGTGAAATATGCACACCGATATGCAGTACATGGAATGAGTGAAATATGCACACTGATATTCAGGACATGGAATGAGTGAAATATGCACACCGATATGCAGTACATGGAATTAGTGAAATATGCACACCGATATGCAGTACATGGAATGAGTGATATATGCACACCGATATGCAGGACATGGAATGAGTGAAATATCCACACCGATATGCAGTACGTGGAATGAGTGAAATATGCACACTGATATGCAGGACAGGGAATGACTGAAATATGCACACCGATATGCAGTACATGGAATGAGTGAAATATGCACACCGATATGCAGTACATGGAATGAGTGAAATATGCACACCGATATGCAGGACATGGAATGAGTGAAATATGCACACAGATATGCAGGACATGGAATGAGTGAAATATCCACACCGATATGCAGTACATGGAATGAGTGAAATATGCACACTGATATGCAGGACATGGAATGAGTGAAATATGCACACCGATATGCAGCACATGGAATGAGTGAAATATGCACACCGATTTGCAGTACATGGAATGAGTGACATATGCACACCGACATGCAGTACATGGAATGAGTGAAATATGCACACCAATATGCAGGACATGGAATGAGTGAAATATGCACACAGATATGCAGGACATGGAATGAGTGAAATATCCACACCAATATGCAGTACATGGAATGAGTGAAGTATGCACACTGATATGCAGGACATGGAATGAGTGAAATATGCACACTGATATGCAGGACATGGAATGAGTGAAATATGCACACCGATATGCAGTACATGGAATGAGTGAAATATGCACACTGATATGCAGGACATGGAATGAGTGAAGTATGCACACCGATATGGAGGACATGGCATGAGTGAAATATGCACACTGATATGCAGGACATGGCATGAGTGAAATATGCACACCGATATGCAGGACATGGAATGAGTGAAGTATGCACACCGATATGGAGGACATGGAATGAGTGAAGTATGCACACCGATATGCAGGACATGGAATGAGTGAAATATCCACACTGAAATGCAGGACATGGAATGAGTGAAGTATGCACACCGATATGGAGGACATGGCATGAGTGAAATATGCACACTGATATGCAGGACATGGCATGAGTGAAATATGCACACCGATATGCATTACATGGAATGAGTGAAATATGCACACCGATATGCAGGACATGGAATGAGTGAAGTATGCACACCGATATGCAGGACATGGAATGAGTGAAGCATGCACACCGATATGCAGGACATGGAATGAGTGAAATATGCACACCGATATGCAGGACATGGAATGAGTGAAATATGCACTCCGATCTTGAGGACATGGAATGAGTGAAATATGCACACCAATATGCAGGACATGGAATGAGTGAAATATCCACACCGATATGCAGTACATGGAATGAGTGAAATATGCACACCGATATGCAGGACATGGAATGAGTGAAATATCCACACCGATATGCAGTACATGGAATGAGTGAAATATGCACAACGACATGCAGTACATGGAATGAGTGAAATATGCACACCGATATGCAGTACATGGAATGAGTGAAATATGCACACCGATATGCAGGACATGGAATGAGTGAAATATCCACACTGAAATGCAGGACATGGAATGAGTGAAGTATGCACACCGATATGGAGGACATGGCATGAGTGAAATATGCACACTGATATGCAGGACATGGCATGAGTGAAATATGCACACCGATATGCATTACATGGAATGAGTGAAATATGCACACCGATATGCAGGACATGGAATGAGTGAAGTATGCACACCGATATGCAGGACATGGAATGAGTGAAGTATGCACACCGATATGCAGGACATGGAATGAGTGAAATATGCACACCGATATGCAGGACATGGAATGAGTGAAATATGCACTCCGATATGCAGGACATGGAATGAGTGAAATATGCACACCGATATGCAGGACATGGAATGAGTGAAGTATGCACACCGATATGCAGGACATGGCATGAGTGAAATATGCACTCCGATATGCAGGATATGGAATGAGTGAAATATGCACACCGATATGCAGGACATGGAATGAGTGAAATATGCACACCGATATGCATTACATGGAATGAGTAAAATATGCACTCTGATATGCAGGACATGGAATGAGTGAAATATCCACACCGATATGCAGGACATGGAATGAGTGAAACATGCACACCGATATGCAGAACATGGAATGAGTGAAATATCCACACCGATATGCAGGACATGGAATGAGTGAAACATGCACACCGATATGCAGGACATGGAATGAGTGAAATATCCACACCGATATGCAGTACATGGAATGAGTGAAGTATGCACACCGATATGCAGGACATGGAATGAGTGAAACATGCACACCGATATGCAGTACATGGAATGAGTGAAATATGCAGGACATGGAATGAGTGAAACATGCACACCGATATGCAGGACATGGAATGAGCGAAATATCCACGCCGATATGCAGGACATGGAATGAGTGAAACATGCACACCGATATGCAGGACATGGAATGAGTGAAATATCCACACCGATATGCAGTACATGGAATGAGTGAAGTATGCACACCGATATGCAGGACATGGAATGAGTGAAGTATGCACACCGAGATGCAGGACATGGAATGAGTGAAATATCCACACCGATATGCAGTACATGCAATGAGTGAAGTATGCACACCGATATGCAGTACATGGAATGAGTGAAGTATGCACACCGATATGCAGGACATGGAATGAGTGAAATATGCACACCGATATGCAGGACATGGAATGAGTGAAGTATGCAAACCAATATGCAGGACATGGCATGAGTGAAATGTGCACACCGATATGCAGTACATGCAATGAGTGAAGTATGCACACCGATATGCAGGACATGGAATGAGTGAAATATGCACACCGATATGCAGTAATGCAGGACATGGAATGAGTGAAATATGCACACCGATATGCAGTAATGCAGGACATGGAATGAGTGAAATATGCACACCGATATGCAGGACATGGAATGAGTGAAATATCCACATCGATATGCAGTACATGGAATGAGTGAAATATGCACACCGATATGCAGTACATGGAATGAGTGAAATATGCACACCGATATGCAGGACATGGAATGAGTGAAATATCCACACCGATATGCAGTACATGGAATGAGTGAAATATGCACACCGATATGCAGTACATGGAATGAGTGAAATATGCACACCGATATGCAGGACATGGAATGAGTGAAATATGCACACAGATATGCAGGACATGGAATGAGTGAAATATGCACACCGATATGTAGGACATGGAATGAGTGAAGTATGCACACCGATATGCAGGACATGGAATGAGTGAAATATCCACACTGATATGCAGTACATTGAATGAGTGAAGTATGCACACCGATTTGCAGGACATGGAATGAGTGAAATATGCACACCGATATGCAGGACATGGAATGAGGGAAATATGCACACCGATATGCAGGACATGGAATGAGTGAAATATGCACACCGATATGCAGGACATGGAATGAGTGAAATATCCACATCGATATGCAGTACATGGAATGAGTGAAATATGCACACCGATATGCAGTACATGGAATGAGTGAAATATGCACACCGATATGCAGGACATGGAATGAGTGAAATATCCACACCGATATGCAGTACATGGAATGAGTGAAATATGCACACCGATATGCAGTACATGGAATGAGTGAAATATGCACACTGATATTCAGGACATGGAATGAGTGAAATATGCACACCGATATGCAGTACATGGAATTAGTGAAATATGCACACCGATATGCAGTACATGGAATGAGTGATATATGCACACCGATATGCAGGACATGGAATGAGTGAAATATCCACACCGATATGCAGTACGTGGAATGAGTGAAATATGCACACTGATATGCAGGACAGGGAATGACTGAAATATGCACACCGATATGCAGTACATGGAATGAGTGAAATATGCACACCGATATGCAGTACATGGAATGAGTGAAATATGCACACCGATATGCAGGACATGGAATGAGTGAAATATGCACACAGATATGCAGGACATGGAATGAGTGAAATATCCACACCGATATGCAGTACATGGAATGAGTGAAATATGCACACTGATATGCAGGACATGGAATGAGTGAAATATGCACACCGATATGCAGCACATGGAATGAGTGAAATATGCACACCGATTTGCAGTACATGGAATGAGTGACATATGCACACCGACATGCAGTACATGGAATGAGTGAAATATGCACACCAATATGCAGGACATGGAATGAGTGAAATATGCACACAGATATGCAGGACATGGAATGAGTGAAATATCCACACCAATATGCAGTACATGGAATGAGTGAAATATGCACACTGATATGCAGGACATGGAATGAGTGAAATATGCACACTGATATGCAGGACATGGAATGAGTGAAATATGCACACCGATATGCAGTACATGGAATGAGTGAAATATGCACACTGATATGCAGGACATGGAATGAGTGAAGTATGCACACCGATATGGAGGACATGGCATGAGTGAAATATGCACACTGATATGCAGGACATGGCATGAGTGAAATATGCACACCGATATGCAGGACATGGAATGAGTGAAGTATGCACACCGATATGGAGGACATGGAATGAGTGAAGTATGCACACCGATATGCAGGACATGGAATGAGTGAAGTATGCACACCGATATGCAGGACATGGAATGAGTGAAATATGCACACCGATATGCAGGACATGGAATGAGTGAAATATGCACTCCGATATGCAGGACATGGAATGAGTGAAATATGCACACCGATATGCAGGACATGGAATGAGTGAAGTATGCACACCGATATGCAGGACATGGCATGAGTGAAATATGCACTCCGATATGCAGGATATGGAATGAGTGAAATATGCACACCGATATGCAGGACATGGAATGAGTGAAATATGCACACCGATATGCATTACATGGAATGAGTAAAATATGCACTCCGATATGCAGGACATGGAATGAGTGAAATATCCACACCGATATGCAGGACATGGAATGAGTGAAACATGCACACCGATATGCAGAACATGGAATGAGTGAAATATCCACACCGATATGCAGGACATGGAATGAGTGAAACATGCACACCGATATGCAGGACATGGAATGAGTGAAATATCCACACCGATATGCAGTACATGGAATGAGTGAAGTATGCACACCGATATGCATTACATGGAATGAGTGAAATATGCACACCGATATGCAGGACATGGAATGAGTGAAGTATGCACACCGATATGCAGGACATGGAATGAGTGAAGTATGCACACCGATATGCAGGACATGGAATGAGTGAAATATGCACACCGATATGCAGGACATGGAATGAGTGAAATATGCACTCCGATATGCAGGACATGGAATGAGTGAAATATGCACACCAATATGCAGGACATGGATAGAGTGAAATATCCACACCGATATGCAGTACATGGAATGAGTGAAATATGCACACCGATATGCAGGACATGGAATGAGTGAAATATCCACACCGATATGCAGTACATGGAATGAGTGAAATATGCACAACGACATGCAGTACATGGAATGAGTGAAATATGCACACCGATATGCAGTACATGGAATGAGTGAAATATGCACACCGATATGCAGGACATGGAATGAGTGAAATATCCACACTGAAATGCAGGACATGGAATGAGTGAAATATCCACACCGATATGCAGGACATGTAATGAGTGAAGTATGCACACCGATATGGAGGACATGGCATGAGTGAAATATGCACACTGATATGCAGGACATGGCATGAGTGAAATATGCACACCGATATGCATTACATGGAATGAGTGAAATATGCACACCGATATGCAGGACATGGAATGAGTGAAGTATGCACACCGATATGCAGGACATGGAATGAGTGAAGTATGCACACCGATATGCAGGACATGGAATGAGTGAAATATGCACACCGATATGCAGGACATGGAATGAGTGAAATATGCACTCCGATATGCAGGACATGGAATGAGTGAAATATGCACACCGATATGCAGGACATGGAATGAGTGAAGTATGCACACCGATATGCAGGACATGGCATGAGTGAAATATGCACTCCGATATGCAGGATATGGAATGAGTGAAATATGCACACCGATATGCAGGACATGGAATGAGTGAAATATGCACACCGATATGCATTACATGGAATGAGTAAAATATGCACTCTGATATGCAGGACATGGAATGAGTGAAATATCCACACCGATATGCAGGACATGGAATGAGTGAAACATGCACACCGATATGCAGAACATGGAATGAGTGAAATATCCACACCGATATGCAGGACATGGAATGAGTGAAACATGCACACCGATATGCAGGACATGGAATGAGTGAAATATCCACACCGATATGCAGTACATGGAATGAGTGAAGTATGCACACCGATATGCAGGACATGGAATGAGTGAAACATGCACACCGATATGCAGTACATGGAATGAGTGAAATATGCAGGACATGGAATGAGTGAAACATGCACACCGATATGCAGGACATGGAATGAGCGAAATATCCACACCGATATGCAGGACATGGAATGAGTGAAACATGCACACCGATATGCAGGACATGGAATGAGTGAAATATCCACACCGATATGCAGTACATGGAATAAGTGAAGTATGCACACCGATATGCAGGACATGGAATGAGTGAAGTATGCACACCGAGATGCAGGACATGGAATGAGTGAAATATCCACACCGATATGCAGTACATGCAATGAGTGAAGTATGCACACCGATATGCAGTACATGGAATGAGTGAAGTATGCACACCGATATGCAGGACATGGAATGAGTGAAATATGCACACCGATATGCAGGACATGGAATGAGTGAAGTATGCAAACCAATATGCAGGACATGGCATGAGTGAAATGTGCACACCGATATGCAGTACATGCAATGAGTGAAGTATGCACACCGATATGCAGGACATGGAATGAGTGAAATATGCACACCGATATGCAGTAATGCAGGACATGGAATGAGTGAAATATGCACACCGATATGCAGTAATGCAGGACATGGAATGAGTGAAATATGCACACCGATATGCAGGACATGGAATGAGTGAAATATCCACATCGATATGCAGTACATGGAATGAGTGAAATATGCACACCGATATGCAGTACATGGAATGAGTGAAATATGCACACCGATATGCAGGACATGGAATGAGTGAAATATCCACACCGATATGCAGTACATGGAATGAGTGAAATATGCACACCGATATGCAGTACATGGAATGAGTGAAATATGCACACCGATATGCAGGACATGGAATGAGTGAAATATGCACACAGATATGCAGGACATGGAATGAGTGAAATATGCACACCGATATGTAGGACATGGAATGAGTGAAGTATGCACACCGATATGCAGGACATGGAATGAGTGAAATATCCACACTGATATGCAGTACATTGAATGAGTGAAGTATGCACACCGATTTGCAGGACATGGAATGAGTGAAATATGCACACCGATATGCAGGACATGGAATGAGGGAAATATGCACACCGATATGCAGGACATGGAATGAGTGAAATATGCACACCGATATGCAGGACATGGAATGAGTGAAATATCCACATCGATATGCAGTACATGGAATGAGTGAAATATGCACACCGATATGCAGTACATGGAATGAGTGAAATATGCACACCGATATGCAGGACATGGAATGAGTGAAATATCCACACCGATATGCAGTACATGGAATGAGTGAAATATGCACACCGATATGCAGTACATGGAATGAGTGAAATATGCACACTGATATTCAGGACATGGAATGAGTGAAATATGCACACCGATATGCAGTACATGGAATGAGTGAAATATGCACACCGATATGCAGTACATGGAATGAGTGATATATGCACACCGATATGCAGGACATGGAATGAGTGAAATATCCACACCGATATGCAGTACGTGGAATGAGTGAAATATGCACACTGATATGCAGGACAGGGAATGAGTGAAATATGCACACCGATATGCAGGACAGGGAATGAGTGAAATATCCACACCGATATGCAGTACGTGGAATGAGTGAAATATGCACACTGATATGCAGGACAGGGAATGACTGAAATATGCACACCGATATGCAGTACATGGAATGAGTGAAATATGCACACCGATATGCAGTACATGGAATGAGTGAAATATGCACACCGATATGCAGGACATGGAATGAGTGAAATATGCACACAGATATGCAGGACATGGAATGAGTGAAATATCCACACCGATATGCAGTACATGGAATGAGTGAAATATGCACACTGATATGCAGGACATGGAATGAGTGAAATATGCACACCGATATGCAGCACATGGAATGAGTGAAATATGCACACCGATTTGCAGTACATGGAATGAGTGAAATATGCACACCGACATGCAGTACATGGAATGAGTGAAATATGCACACCAATATGCAGGACATGGAATGAGTGAAATATGCACACAGATATGCAGGACATGGAATGAGTGAAATATCCACACCAATATGCAGTACATGGAATGAGTGAAATATGCACACTGATATGCAGGACATGGAATGAGTGAAATATGCACACCGATATGCAGTACATGGAATGAGTGAAATATGCACACCGATATGCAGGACATGGAATGAGTGAAATATCCACACCGATATGCAGTACATGGAATGAGTGAAATATGCACAACGATATGCAGTACATGGAATGAGTGAAATATGCACACCGATATGCAGTACATGGAATGAGTGAAATATGCACACTGATATGCAGGACATGGAATGAGTGAAGTATGCACACCGATATGGAGGACATGGCATGAGTGAAATATGCACACTGATATGCAGGACATGGCATGAGTGAAATATGCACACCGATATGCAGGACATGGAATGAGTGAAGTATGCACACCGATATGGAGGACATGGAATGAGTGAAGTATGCACACCGATATGCAGGACATGGAATGAGTGAAGTATGCACACCGATATGCAGGACATGGAATGAGTGAAATATGCACACCGATATGCAGGACATGGAATGAGTGAAATATGCACTCCGATATGCAGGACATGGAATGAGTGAAATATGCACACCGATATGCAGGACATGGAATGAGTGAAGTATGCACACCGATATGCAGGACATGGCATGAGTGAAATATGCACTCCGATATGCAGGATATGGAATGAGTGAAATATGCACACCGATATGCAGGACATGGAATGAGTGAAATATGCACACCGATATGCATTACATGGAATGAGTAAAATATGCACTCCGATATGCAGGACATGGAATGAGTGAAATATCCACACCGATATGCAGGACATGGAATGAGTGAAACATGCACACCGATATGCAGAACATGGAATGAGTGAAATATCCACACCGATATGCAGGACATGGAATGAGTGAAACATGCACACCGATATGCAGGACATGGAATGAGTGAAATATCCACACCGATATGCAGTACATGGAATGAGTGAAGTATGCACACCGATATGCAGTACATGGAATGAGTGAAGTATGCACACCGATATGCAGGACATGGAATGAGTGAAATATGCAGGACATGGAATGAGTGAAACATGCACACCGATATGCAGGACATGGAATGAGCGAAATATCCACGCCGATATGCAGGACATGGAATGAGTGAAACATGCACACCGATATGCAGGACATGGAATGAGTGAAATATCCACACCGATATGCAGTACATGGAATGAGTGAAGTATGCACACCGATATGCAGGACATGGAATGAGTGAAGTATGCACACCGAGATGCAGGACATGGAATGAGTGAAATATCCACACCGATATGCAGTACATGCAATGAGTGAAGTATGCACACCGATATGCAGTACATGGAATGAGTGAAGTATGCACACCGATATGCAGGACATGGAATGAGTGAAATATGCACACCGATATGCAGGACATGGAATGAGTGAAGTATGCAAACCAATATGCAGGACATGGCATGAGTGAAATGTGCACACCGATATGCAGTACATGCAATGAGTGAAGTATGCACACCGATATGCAGGACATGGAATGAGTGAAATATGCACACCGATATGCAGTAATGCAGGACATGGAATGAGTGAAATATGCACACCGATATGCAGTAATGCAGGACATGGAATGAGTGAAATATGCACACCGATATGCAGGACATGGAATGAGTGAAATATCCACATCGATATGCAGTACATGGAATGAGTGAAATATGCACACCGATATGCAGTACATGGAATGAGTGAAATATGCACACCGATATGCAGGACATGGAATGAGTGAAATATCCACACCGATATGCAGTACATGGAATGAGTGAAATATGCACACCGATATGCAGTACATGGAATGAGTGAAATATGCACACCGATATGCAGGACATGGAATGAGTGAAATATGCACACAGATATGCAGGACATGGAATGAGTGAAATATGCACACCGATATGTAGGACATGGAATGAGTGAAGTATGCACACCGATATGCAGGACATGGAATGAGTGAAATATCCACACTGATATGCAGTACATTGAATGAGTGAAGTATGCACACCGATTTGCAGGACATGGAATGAGTGAAATATGCACACCGATATGCAGGACATGGAATGAGGGAAATATGCACACCGATATGCAGGACATGGAATGAGTGAAATATGCACACCGATATGCAGGACATGGAATGAGTGAAATATCCACATCGATATGCAGTACATGGAATGAGTGAAATATGCACACCGATATGCAGTACATGGAATGAGTGAAATATGCACACCGATATGCAGGACATGGAATGAGTGAAATATCCACACCGATATGCAGTACATGGAATGAGTGAAATATGCACACCGATATGCAGTACATGGAATGAGTGAAATATGCACACTGATATTCAGGACATGGAATGAGTGAAATATGCACACCGATATGCAGTACATGGAATTAGTGAAATATGCACACCGATATGCAGTACATGGAATGAGTGATATATGCACACCGATATGCAGGACATGGAATGAGTGAAATATCCACACCGATATGCAGTACGTGGAATGAGTGAAATATGCACACTGATATGCAGGACAGGGAATGACTGAAATATGCACACCGATATGCAGTACATGGAATGAGTGAAATATGCACACCGATATGCAGTACATGGAATGAGTGAAATATGCACACCGATATGCAGGACATGGAATGAGTGAAATATGCACACAGATATGCAGGACATGGAATGAGTGAAATATCCACACCGATATGCAGTACATGGAATGAGTGAAATATGCACACTGATATGCAGGACATGGAATGAGTGAAATATGCACACCGATATGCAGCACATGGAATGAGTGAAATATGCACACCGATTTGCAGTACATGGAATGAGTGACATATGCACACCGACATGCAGTACATGGAATGAGTGAAATATGCACACCAATATGCAGGACATGGAATGAGTGAAATATGCACACAGATATGCAGGACATGGAATGAGTGAAATATCCACACCAATATGCAGTACATGGAATGAGTGAAATATGCACACTGATATGCAGGACATGGAATGAGTGAAATATGCACACTGATATGCAGGACATGGAATGAGTGAAATATGCACACCGATATGCAGTACATGGAATGAGTGAAATATGCACACTGATATGCAGGACATGGAATGAGTGAAGTATGCACACCGATATGGAGGACATGGCATGAGTGAAATATGCACACTGATATGCAGGACATGGCATGAGTGAAATATGCACACCGATATGCAGGACATGGAATGAGTGAAGTATGCACACCGATATGGAGGACATGGAATGAGTGAAGTATGCACACCGATATGCAGGACATGGAATGAGTGAAGTATGCACACCGATATGCAGGACATGGAATGAGTGAAATATGCACACCGATATGCAGGACATGGAATGAGTGAAATATGCACTCCGATATGCAGGACATGGAATGAGTGAAATATGCACACCGATATGCAGGACATGGAATGAGTGAAGTATGCACACCGATATGCAGGACATGGCATGAGTGAAATATGCACTCCGATATGCAGGATATGGAATGAGTGAAATATGCACACCGATATGCAGGACATGGAATGAGTGAAATATGCACACCGATATGCATTACATGGAATGAGTAAAATATGCACTCCGATATGCAGGACATGGAATGAGTGAAATATCCACACCGATATGCAGGACATGGAATGAGTGAAACATGCACACCGATATGCAGAACATGGAATGAGTGAAATATCCACACCGATATGCAGGACATGGAATGAGTGAAACATGCACACCGATATGCAGGACATGGAATGAGTGAAATATCCACACCGATATGCAGTACATGGAATGAGTGAAGTATGCACACCGATATGCATTACATGGAATGAGTGAAATATGCACACCGATATGCAGGACATGGAATGAGTGAAGTATGCACACCGATATGCAGGACATGGAATGAGTGAAGTATGCACACCGATATGCAGGACATGGAATGAGTGAAATATGCACACCGATATGCAGGACATGGAATGAGTGAAATATGCACTCCGATATGCAGGACATGGAATGAGTGAAATATGCACACCAATATGCAGGACATGGATAGAGTGAAATATCCACACCGATATGCAGTACATGGAATGAGTGAAATATGCACACCGATATGCAGGACATGGAATGAGTGAAATATCCACACCGATATGCAGTACATGGAATGAGTGAAATATGCACAACGACATGCAGTACATGGAATGAGTGAAATATGCACACCGATATGCAGTACATGGAATGAGTGAAATATGCACACCGATATGCAGGACATGGAATGAGTGAAATATCCACACTGAAATGCAGGACATGGAATGAGTGAAATATCCACACCGATATGCAGGACATGGAATGAGTGAAGTATGCACACCGATATGGAGGACATGGCATGAGTGAAATATGCACACTGATATGCAGGACATGGCATGAGTGAAATATGCACACCGATATGCATTACATGGAATGAGTGAAATATGCACACCGATATGCAGGACATGGAATGAGTGAAGTATGCACACCGATATGCAGGACATGGAATGAGTGAAGTATGCACACCGATATGCAGGACATGGAATGAGTGAAATATGCACACCGATATGCAGGACATGGAATGAGTGAAATATGCACTCCGATATGCAGGACATGGAATGAGTGAAATATGCACACCGATATGCAGGACATGGAATGAGTGAAGTATGCACACCGATATGCAGGACATGGCATGAGTGAAATATGCACTCCGATATGCAGGATATGGAATGAGTGAAATATGCACACCGATATGCAGGACATGGAATGAGTGAAATATGCACACCGATATGCATTACATGGAATGAGTAAAATATGCACTCTGATATGCAGGACATGGAATGAGTGAAATATCCACACCGATATGCAGGACATGGAATGAGTGAAACATGCACACCGATATGCAGAACATGGAATGAGTGAAATATCCACACCGATATGCAGGACATGGAATGAGTGAAACATGCACACCGATATGCAGGACATGGAATGAGTGAAGTATGCACACCGATATGCAGGACATGGAATGAGTGAAACATGCACACCGATATGCAGTACATGGAATGAGTGAAATATGCAGGACATGGAATGAGTGAAACATGCACACCGATATGCAGGACATGGAATGAGCGAAATATCCACACCGATATGCAGGACATGGAATGAGTGAAACATGCACACCGATATGCAGGACATGGAATGAGTGAAATATCCACACCGATATGCAGTACATGGAATGAGTGAAGTATGCACACCGATATGCAGGACATGGAATGAGTGAAGTATGCACACCGAGATGCAGGACATGGAATGAGTGAAATATCCACACCGATATGCAGTACATGCAATGAGTGAAGTATGCACACCGATATGCAGTACATGGAATGAGTGAAGTATGCACACCGATATGCAGGACATGGAATGAGTGAAATATGCACACCGATATGCAGGACATGGAATGAGTGAAGTATGCAAACCAATATGCAGGACATGGCATGAGTGAAATGTGCACACCGATATGCAGTACATGCAATGAGTGAAGTATGCACACCGATATGCAGGACATGGAATGAGTGAAATATGCACACCGATATGCAGTAATGCAGGACATGGAATGAGTGAAATATGCACACCGATATGCAGTAATGCAGGACATGGAATGAGTGAAATATGCACACCGATATGCAGGACATGGAATGAGTGAAATATCCACATCGATATGCAGTACATGGAATGAGTGAAATATGCACACCGATATGCAGTACATGGAATGAGTGAAATATGCACACCGATATGCAGGACATGGAATGAGTGAAATATCCACACCGATATGCAGTACATGGAATGAGTGAAATATGCACACCGATATGCAGTACATGGAATGAGTGAAATATGCACACCGATATGCAGGACATGGAATGAGTGAAATATGCACACAGATATGCAGGACATGGAATGAGTGAAATATGCACACCGATATGTAGGACATGGAATGAGTGAAGTATGCACACCGATATGCAGGACATGGAATGAGTGAAATATCCACACTGATATGCAGTACATTGAATGAGTGAAGTATGCACACCGATTTGCAGGACATGGAATGAGTGAAATATGCACACCGATATGCAGGACATGGAATGAGGGAAATATGCACACCGATATGCAGGACATGGAATGAGTGAAATATGCACACCGATATGCAGGACATGGAATGAGTGAAATATCCACATCGATATGCAGTACATGGAATGAGTGAAATATGCACACCGATATGCAGTACATGGAATGAGTGAAATATGCACACCGATATGCAGGACATGGAATGAGTGAAATATCCACACCGATATGCAGTACATGGAATGAGTGAAATATGCACACCGATATGCAGTACATGGAATGAGTGAAATATGCACACTGATATTCAGGACATGGAATGAGTGAAATATGCACACCGATATGCAGTACATGGAATGAGTGAAATATGCACACCGATATGCAGTACATGGAATGAGTGATATATGCACACCGATATGCAGGACATGGAATGAGTGAAATATCCACACCGATATGCAGTACGTGGAATGAGTGAAATATGCACACTGATATGCAGGACAGGGAATGAGTGAAATATGCACACCGATATGCAGGACAGGGAATGAGTGAAATATCCACACCGATATGCAGTACGTGGAATGAGTGAAATATGCACACTGATATGCAGGACAGGGAATGACTGAAATATGCACACCGATATGCAGTACATGGAATGAGTGAAATATGCACACCGATATGCAGTACATGGAATGAGTGAAATATGCACACCGATATGCAGGACATGGAATGAGTGAAATATGCACACAGATATGCAGGACATGGAATGAGTGAAATATCCACACCGATATGCAGTACATGGAATGAGTGAAATATGCACACTGATATGCAGGACATGGAATGAGTGAAATATGCACACCGATATGCAGCACATGGAATGAGTGAAATATGCACACCGATTTGCAGTACATGGAATGAGTGAAATATGCACACCGACATGCAGTACATGGAATGAGTGAAATATGCACACCAATATGCAGGACATGGAATGAGTGAAATATGCACACAGATATGCAGGACATGGAATGAGTGAAATATCCACACCAATATGCAGTACATGGAATGAGTGAAATATGCACACTGATATGCAGGACATGGAATGAGTGAAATATGCACACCGATATGCAGTACATGGAATGAGTGAAATATGCACACCGATATGCAGGACATGGAATGAGTGAAATATCCACACCGATATGCAGTACATGGAATGAGTGAAATATGCACAACGATATGCAGTACATGGAATGAGTGAAATATGCACACCGATATGCAGTACATGGAATGAGTGAAATATGCACACTGATATGCAGGACATGGAATGAGTGAAGTATGCACACCGATATGGAGGACATGGCATGAGTGAAATATGCACACTGATATGCAGGACATGGCATGAGTGAAATATGCACACCGATATGCAGGACATGGAATGAGTGAAGTATGCACACCGATATGGAGGACATGGAATGAGTGAAGTATGCACACCGATATGCAGGACATGGAATGAGTGAAGTATGCACACCGATATGCAGGACATGGAATGAGTGAAATATGCACACCGATATGCAGGACATGGAATGAGTGAAATATGCACTCCGATATGCAGGACATGGAATGAGTGAAATATGCACACCGATATGCAGGACATGGAATGAGTGAAGTATGCACACCGATATGCAGGACATGGCATGAGTGAAATATGCACTCCGATATGCAGGATATGGAATGAGTGAAATATGCACACCGATATGCAGGACATGGAATGAGTGAAATATGCACACCGATATGCATTACATGGAATGAGTAAAATATGCACTCCGATATGCAGGACATGGAATGAGTGAAATATCCACACCGATATGCAGGACATGGAATGAGTGAAACATGCACACCGATATGCAGAACATGGAATGAGTGAAATATCCACACCGATATGCAGGACATGGAATGAGTGAAACATGCACACCGATATGCAGGACATGGAATGAGTGAAATATCCACACCGATATGCAGTACATGGAATGAGTGAAGTATGCACACCGATATGCAGTACATGGAATGAGTGAAGTATGCACACCGATATGCAGGACATGGAATGAGTGAAACATGCACACTGATATGCAGTACATGGAATGAGTGAAACATGCACACCGATATGCAGGACATGGAATGAGCGAAATATCCACACCGATATGCAGGACATGGAATGAGTGAAGCATGCACACCGATATGCAGGACATGGAATGAGTGAAATATCCACACCGATATGCAGTACATGGAATGAGTGAAGTATGCACACCGATATGCAGGACATGGAATGAGTGAAGTATGCACACCGATATGCAGGACATGGAATGAGTGAAATATCCACACCGATATGCAGTACATGAAATGAGTGAAGTATGCACACCGATATGCAGTATATGGAATGAGTGAAGTATGCACACCGATATGCAGGACATGGAATGAGTGAAATATGCACACCGACATGCAGGACATGGAATGAGTGAAGTATGCATACCAATATGCAGGACATGGCATGAGTGAAATATGCACACCGATATGCAGTACATGGAATGAGTGAAATATCTACACCGATATTCAGTACATGCAATGAGTGAAGTATGCACACCGATATGCAGGACATGGAATGAGTGAAATATGCACACCGATATGCAGTAATGCAGGACATGGAATGAGTGAAATATGCACACCGACATGCAGTACATGGAATGAGTGAAATATGCACACCGATATGCAGGACATGGAATGAGTGAAATATGCACACAGATATGCAGGACATGGAATGAGTGAAATATCCACACCAATATGCAGTACATGGAATGAGTGAAATATGCACACTGAAATGCAGGACATGGAATGAGTGAAATATGCACACCGATATGCAGTACATGGAATGAGTGAAATATGCACACCGATATGCAGGACATGGAATGAGTGAAATATCCACACCGATATGCAGTACATGGAATGAGTGAAATATCCACACCGATATGCAGTACATGAAATGAGTGAAGTATGCACACCGATATGCAGTATATGGAATGAGTGAAGTATGCACACCGATATGCAGGACATGGAATGAGTGAAATATGCACACCGACATGCAGGACATGGAATGAGTGAAGTATGCATACCAATATGCAGGACATGGCATGAGTGAAATATGCACACCGATATGCAGTACATGGAATGAGTGAAATATCTACACCGATATGCAGTACATGCAATGAGTGAAGTATGCACACCGATATGCAGGACATGGAATGAGTGAAATATGCACACCGATATGCAGTAATGCAGGACATGGAATGAGTGAAATATGCACACCGATATGCAGGACATGGAATGCGTGAAATATCCACACCGATATGCAGTACATGGAATGAGTGAAATATGCACACCGATATGTAGGACATGGAATGAGTGAAGTATGCACACCGATATGCAGGACATGGAATGAGTGAAATATCCACACCGATATGCAGTACATGGAATGAGTGAAATATGCACACCGATATGCAGGACATGGAATGAGTGAAGTATGCACACCGATATGCAGTACATGGAATGAGTGAAATATGCACACCGATATGCAGTACATGGAATGAGTGAAATATCCACACTGATATGCAGTACATGGAATGAGTGAAGTATGCACACCGATTTGCAGGACATGGAATGAGTGAAATATGCACACCGATATGCAGGACATGGAATGAGGGAAATATGCACACCGATATGCAGTACATGGAATGAGTGAAATATGCACACCGATATGCAGGACATGGAATGAGGGAAATATGCACACCGATATGCAGAACATGGAATGAGCGAAATATCCCCACTGATATGCAGTACATGGAATGAGTGAAATATGCACACCGATATGCAGTACATGGAATGAGTGAAATATGCACACCGATATGCAGGACATGGAATGAGTGAAATATGCACACCGATATGCAGGACATGGAATGAGGGAAATATGCACACCGATATGCAGGACATGGAATGAGCGAAATATACCCACTGATATGCAGTACATTGAATGAGTGAAATATGCACACCGATATGCAGTACATGGAATGAGTGAAGTATGCACACCGATATGCAGGACATGGAATGAGTGAAATATGCACACCGACATGCAGGACATGGAATGAGCGAAATATCCCCACTGATATGCAGTACATTGAATGAGTGAAATATGCACACCGATATGCAGTACATGGAATGAGTGAAGTATGCACACCGATATGCAGTACATGGAATGAGTGAAATATGCACACCGATATGCAGTACATGGAATGAGTGAAGTATGCACACCGATATGCAGGACATGGAATGAGTGAAGTATGCACACCGATATGCAGGACATGGAATGAGTGAAGTATGCACACCGATATGCAGTACATGGAATGAGTGAAGTATGCACACCGATATGCAGGACATGGAATGAGTGAAGTATGCACACTGATATGCAGTACATGGAATGAGTGAAGTATGCACACCGATATGCAGGACATGGAATTAGTGAAATATGCACACCGATATGCAGTACGTGGAATGAGTGAAGTATGCACACCGATATGCAGGACATGGCATGAGTGAAATATGCACACCGATATGCAGGACATGGAATGAGTGAAATATGCACACCGATATGCAGGACATGGAATGAGTGAAGTATGCACACGGATATGCAGTACATGGAATGAGTGAAATATGCACACCGATATGCAGTACATGGCATGAGTGAAATATGCACACCGATATGCAGTACATGGAATGAGTGAAATATCCACACCGATATGCAGTACATGCAATGAGTGAAGTATGCACACCGATATGCAGGACATGGAATGAGTGAAATATGCACACCGATATGCAGTAATGCAGGACATGGAATGAGTGAAATATGCACACCGATATGCAGGACATGGAATGAGTGAAATATCCACATCGATATGCAGTACATGGAATGAGTGAAATATGCACACAGATATGCAGTACATGGAATGAGTGAAATATGCACACCGATATGCAGGACATGGAATGAGTGAAATATGCACACAGATATGCAGGACATGGAATGAGTGAAATATCCACACCGATATGCAGTGCATGGAATGAGTGAAATATGCACACCGATATGCAGGACATGGAATGAGTGAAGTATGCACACCGATATGCAGTACATGGCATGAGTGAAATATGCACACCGATATGCAGGACATGGAATGAGGGAAATATGCACACCGATATGCAGGATATGGAATGAGTGAAATATGCACACCGATATGTAGGACATGGAATGAGTGAAGTATGCACACCGATATGCAGGACATGGAATGAGTGAAATATCCACACTGATATGCAGTACATGGAATGAGTGAAGTATGCACACCGATTTGCAGGACATGGAATGAGGGAAATATGCACACCGATATGCAGGACATGGAATGAGTGAAATATCCACACTGATATGCAGTACATGGAATGAGTGAAATATGCACACCGATATGCAGGACATGGAATGAGGGAAATATGCACACCGATATGCAGAACATGGAATGAGCGAAATATCCCCACTGATATGCAGTACATGGAATGAGTGAAGTATGCACACCGATATGCAGTACATGGAATGAGTGAAATATGCACACCGATATGCAGTACATGGAATGAGTGAAGTATGCACACCGATATGCAGGACATGGAATGAGTGAAGTATGCACACCGATATGCAGGACATGGAATGAGTGAAGTATGCACACCGATATGCAGTTCATGGAATGAGTGAAGTATGCACACCGATATGCAGGACATGGAATGAGTGAAGTATGCACACTGATATGCAGTACATGGAATGAGTGAAGTATGCACACCGATATGCAGGACATGGAATGAGTGAAATATGCACACCGATATGCAGTACATGGAATGAGTGAAGTATGCACACCGATATGCAGGACATGGAATGAGTGAAATATGCACACCGATATGCAGTACATGGAATGAGTGAAGTATGCACACCGATATGCAGGACATGGAATGAGTGAAGTATGCACACCGATATGCAGTACATGGAATGAGTGAAATATGCACACCGATATGCAGTACATGGCATGAGTGAAATATGCACACCGATATGCAGGACATGGAATGAGTGAAATATCCACACCGATATGCAGGACATGGAATGAGTGAAATATGCACACAGATATGCAGGACATGGAATGAGTGAAATATCCACACCGATATGCAGTACATGGAATGAGTGAAATATGCACACCGATATGCAGGACATGGAATGAGTGAAGTATGCACACCCATATGCAGTACATGGAATGAGTGAAATATGCACACCGATATGCAGTACATGGCATGAGTGAAATATGCACACCGATATGCAGTACATGGAATGAGTGAAGTATGCACACCGATATGCAGTTCATGGAATGAGTGAAGTATGCACACCGATATGCAGGACATGGAATGAGTGAAATATGCACACCGATATGCAGGACATGGAATGAGTGAAGTATGCACACCGATATGCAGGACATGGAATGAGTGAAATATGCACACCGATATGCAGGACATGGAATGAGTGAAATATGCACACAGATATGCAGGACATGGAATGAGTGAAATATCCACACCGATATGCAGTACATGGAATGAGTGAAATATGCACACCGATATGCAGGACATGGAATGAGTGAAGTATGCACACCCATATGCAGTACATGGAATGAGTGAAATATGCACACCGATATGCAGTACATGGCATGAGTGAAATATGCACACCGATATGCAGTACATGGAATGAGTGAAATATCCACACCGATATGCAGTACATGCAATGAGTGAAGTATGCACACCGATATGCAGTACATGGAATGAGTGAAATATGCACACCGATATGCAGGACATGGAATGAGTGAAATATGCACACAGATATGCAGGACATGGAATGAGTGAAATATCCACACCGATATGCAGTACATGGAATGAGTGAAATATGCACACCGATTTGCAGGACATGGAATGAGTGAAATATGCACACCGATACGCAGGACATGGAATGAGCGAAATATGCACACCGATATGCAGAACATGGAATGAGCGAAATATCCCCACTGATATGCAGTACATGGAATGAGTGAAATATGCACACCGATATGCAGGACATGGAATGAGTGAAATATGCACACCGATATGCAGGACATGGAATGAGGAAAATATGCACACCGATATGCAGGACATGGAATGAGCGAAATATACCCACTGATATGCAGTACATTGAATGAGTGAAATATGCACACCGATATGCAGTACATGGAATGAGTGAAATATGCACACCGATATGCAGGACATGGAATGAGCGAAATATCCCCACTGATATGCAGTACATTGAATGAGTGAAATATGCACGCCGATATGCAGTACATGGAATGAGTGAAGTATGCACACCGATATGCAGTACATGGAATGAGTGAAGTATGCACACCGATATGCAGTACATGGAATGAGTGAAGTATGCACACCGATATGCAGGACATGCAATGAGTGAAGTATGCACACTGATATGCAGTACATGGAATGAGTGAAGTATGCACACCGATATGCAGGACATGGAATGAGTGAAATATGCACACCGATATGCAGTACATGGAATGAGTGAAGTATGCACATCGATATGCAGGACATGGAATGAGTGAAGTATGCACACCGATATGTAGGACATGGAATGAGTGAAATATGCACACCGATATGCAGGACATGGAATGAGGGAAATATGCACACTGATATGCAGTACATGCAATGAGTGAAATATACACACCGATATGCAGTACATGCAATGAGTGAAATATACACACCGATATGCAGTACATGCAATGAGTGAAATATACACACCGATATGCAGTACATGCAATGAGTGAAATATGCACACCGATATGCAGTACATGCAATGAGTGAAGTATGCACACCGATATGTAGGACATGGAATGAGTGAAATATGCACACCGATATGCAGGACATGGAATGAGGGAAATATGCACACCGATATGCAGTACATGGAATGAGTGAAATATGCACACCGATACGCAGGACATGGAATGAGCGAAATATGCACACCGATATGCAGTACATGGAATGAGTGAAATATTCACACCGATATGCAGTACATGGAATGAGTGAAATATGCACACCGATTTGCAGGACATGGAATGAGTGAAATATGCACACCGATACGCAGGACATGGAATGAGCGAAATATGCACACCGATATGCAGAACATGGAATGAGCGAAATATCCCCACTGATATGCAGTACATGGAATGAGTGAAATATGCACACCGATATGCAGGACATGGAATGAGTGAAATATGCACACCGATATGCAGGACATGGAATGAGGAAAATATGCACACCGATATGCAGGACATGGAATGAGCGAAATATACCCACTGATATGCAGTACATTGAATGAGTGAAATATGCACACCGATATGCAGTACATGGAATGAGTGAAATATGCACACCGATATGCAGGACATGGAATGAGCGAAATATCCCCACTGATATGCAGTACATTGAATGAGTGAAATATGCACGCCGATATGCAGTACATGGAATGAATGAAGTATGCACACCGATATGCAGTACATGGAATGAGTGAAGTATGCACACCGATATGCAGTACATGGAATGAGTGAAGTATGCACACCGATATGCAGGACATGCAATGAGTGAAGTATGCACACTGATATGCAGTACATGGAATGAGTGAAGTATGCACACCGATATGCAGGACATGGAATGAGTGAAATATGCACACCGATATGCAGTACATGGAATGAGTGAAGTATGCACATCGATATGCAGGACATGGAATGAGTGAAGTATGCACACCGATATGTAGGACATGGAATGAGTGAAATATGCACACCGATATGCAGGACATGGAATGAGGGAAATATGCACACTGATATGCAGTACATGCAATGAGTGAAATATACACACCGATATGCAGTACATGCAATGAGTGAAATATACACACCGATATGCAGTACATGCAATGAGTGAAATATACACACCGATATGCAGTACATGCAATGAGTGAAATATGCACACCGATATGCAGTACATGCAATGAGTGAAGTATGCACACCGATATGCAGTACATGCAATGAGTGAAATATGCACACCGATATGCAGTACATGCAATGAGTGAAGTATGCACACTGATATGCAGTACATGGAATGAGTGAAGTATGCACACCGATATGCAGGACATGGAATGAGTGAAATATGCACACCGATATGCAGTACATGGAATGAGTGAAGTATGCACATCGATATGCAGGACATGGAATGAGTGAAGTATGCACACCGATATGTAGGACATGGAATGAGTGAAATATGCACACCGATATGCAGGACATGGAATGAGGGAAATATGCACACTGATATGCAGTACATGCAATGAGTGAAATATACACACCGATATGCAGTACATGCAATGAGTGAAATATACACACCGATATGCAGTACATGCAATGAGTGAAATATACACACCGATATGCAGTACATGCAATGAGTGAAATATGCACACCGATATGCAGTACATGCAATGAGTGAAGTATGCACACCGATATGTAGGACATGGAATGAGTGAAATATACACACCGATATGCAGTACATGCAATGAGTGAAATATACACACCGATATGCAGGACATGGAATGAGGGAAATATGCACACTGATATGCAGTACATGCAATGAGTGAAATATACACACCGATATGCAGTACATGCAATGAGTGAAATATACACACCGATATGCAGTACATCCAACGAGTGAAATATACACACCGATATGCAGTACATGCAATGAGTGAAATATGCACACCGATATGCAGTAGATGCAATGAGTGAAATATACACACCGATGTGCAGTACATGCAATGAGTGAAATATACACACCGATATGCAGTACATGCAATGAGTGAAATATACACACCGATATGCAGTACATGGAATGAGTGAAGTATGCACACTGATATGCAGGACATGGAATGAGTTATCAAGGACAGGGAAGAGGTATGTGATGCTCCCTGAACAAACATGGGAAACTGTAATAAAATCCGTGTCCTGTTAATATTCTATTTATTGTGGACAAAACGAATTTGCGAAAAATTCTGTCCAACACAATCGATGAGAAAATATTCAGAAATCGAGGCGAGATTGTTATTGCATGAGGGTGACAATGACGTGGAGAAACCTGGCACTCATCATTGCTTCCTTCACAGGTGTAAACCAAATGGTAGTTTGTGCAGTCCTGATGACAATTCAGAATGTCCGACATCACGACACTGTCCGTCCCTCATCTGCAGTGATTCTTCTCATCTCTGAATGATTTGTGTTTCTGATCTCGGTCGCTGAGCCCTCGGGGAAACGAGGACGCTGAATCGCTCTCAATTCCAGGTAAAACGAGTCGGGATTGCTCATTCCATCAACATTGACGGCCCCTTGTTTTATAATATGATCATTTTCTCCATTAAAAATAAAGCTCAGAGTAAACACCAAGTGCACAAGGACAATTTACTCGGAAAGATTCAAATGCCCGTGTGGAATGACGATGATGCCGCCCCTAAAGTTCCCAAAACAAATAAACTGCCTGAAGAACCCCCATTCGGCGTCTCTTGATTTTATTCACATTCTGAGCAAATTGTGCATTTCAAACATATTTCAAAACTGTTTCGAAAACATTTTTCGGCGGAGTGAAGCGAGGTGGAGGCCGTTTATTCCTGACGAGCAAAGGTACCCGGCATTGCCAGGTACCTCCTCCTATTTCTTCCCCTCCCATATCCCACCCTTTCCCCTGCCTCCTCCTATTTCTTCCCCTCCCATATCCCACCCTTTCCCCTACCTCCTCCTATTTCTTCCCCTCCCATATCCCACCCTTTCCCCTGCCTCCTCCTATTTCTTCCCCTCCCATATCCCACCCTTTCCCCTGCCATATCCCACCCTTTCCCCTGCCTCCTCCCACCCTTTCCCCTGCCTCCTCCTATTTCTTCCCCTCCCATATCCCACCCTTTCCCCTGCCTCCTCCTATTTCTTCCCCTCCCATATCCCACCCTTTCCCCTGCCTCCTCCTATTTCTTCCCCTCCCATATCCCACCCTTTCCCCTCCCATATCCCACCCTTTCCCCTGCCTCCTCCTATATCCCACCCTTTCCCCTGCCTCCTCCCATATCCCACCCTTTCCCCTGCCTCCTCCCATATCCCACCCTTTCCCCTGCCTCCTCCCATATCCCACCCTTTCCCCTGCCTCCTCCCATATCCCACCCTTTCCCCTGCCTCCTCCCATATCCCACCCTTTCCCCTGCCTCCTCCCATGCCACACCCCCTCCCTTCAGACTCCCACACCACCCCTTTCCCTCCCTCCAGACTCCCTCACCACCCCTTTCCCTCCCTCCAGACTCCCACACCACCCCTTTCCCTCCCTCCAGACTCCCACACCACCCCTTCCCCTCCCTCCAGACTCCCACACCACCCATTTCCCTCCCTCCAGACTCCCACACCACCCCTTTCCCTCCCTCCAGACTCCCACACCACCCCTTTTCCTCCCTCCAGACTCCCACACCACCACTTTCCCTCCCTCCAGACTCCCACACCACCCCTTCCCTCAGACTCCCACACCACCCCTTCTCCTTCCTCCAGACTCCCACACCACCCCTTCCCCTCCCTCCAGACTCCCACACCACCCCTTCTCCTTCCTCCAGACTCCCACACCACCCCTTCCCCTCCCTCCAGACTCCCACACCACCCCTTCTCCTTCCTCCAGACTCCCACACCACCCCTTCCCCTCCCTCCAGACTCCCACACCACCCCTTCCCCTCCCTCCAGACTCCCACACCACCCCTTCCCCTCACTCGACTCCCACACCACCCCTTCCCCTCCCTCCAGACTCCCACACCACCCCTTCCCCTCCCTCCAGACTCGCACACCATCCCTTCCCCTCCCTCCAGACTCCCACACCACCCCTTCCCCTCCCTCCAGACTCCCACACCACCCCTTCCCCTCCCTCCAGACTCCCACACCACCCCTTCTCCTTCCTGCAGACTCCCACACCACCCCTTCCTCTCCCTCCAGACTCCCACACCACCCCTTTCCCTCCCTCGACTCCCACACCACCCCTTTCCCTCCCTCCAGACTCCCACACCACCCCTTCCCCTCCCTCCAGACTCCCACACCACCCCTTCTCCTTCCTGCAGACTCCCACACCACCCCTTCCCCTCCCTCCAGACTCCCACACCACCCCTTTCCCTCCCTCCAGACTCCCACACCACCCCTTTCCCTCCCTCCAGACTCCCACACCACCCCTTTCCCTCCCTCCAGACTCCCACACCACCCCTTTCCTTCCCTCCAGACTCCCACCCCAACCTTAATCCTCACTCTTCCCACACCTTCCCCTCTCTCGTCCATGACTCCTCCAAACCCACCACTTCTCCTCCCTCCCTCTCTACCCCCTCCCACCCATGTTCCTCTATCCAGACTCCTCGTGTGTTCATAAGTTATGAATTGTGAGAAAATGACTGTTTAAAACCTGTGGTAAAACTGTGATCCAATAAAGTTTTGTCTAGATTAACCTTGGGAGCTCAAAGGGGTCGTGTCACAAACAAACAAATGTCTCATTAACTTTTAATGTCGAAGATAACACCTTCCAAGCTCCTAATGACATGAAGTAACATCCTCGATGAAAGCAGATTGCACAAAAAGGTGAAACAATGCGGCGTTGTGCAGAAAAAATAAATAATTATGGTCTTAAGGAGTAATTAGCGTTTGATCGAAGGATATGAGAGGGAAGGGGGTGTGATTTGGGGGGGGGGGGGGAGAAGGGGGAGGTTGTCTGCCCGCATTAGTACAGGATTGAAGATGGTGAAGGAGCTGGGGCTCCCACGTCGATCGGAAGAATGGACGCGACAAAAAGCTAGAATTCATCCGAGTTGCTTTAATGAAATCAAACACTCAGGCACACTCAAAACCCGTTTATCGGGCAGCAATATATATACCAATTATCCCGGAGCGTTTGCCCAGGCCCGGCGCCAGGGGGCGTGGCCCAGCGTCCTGGCTGCGGCCTGGCAAGTTGAGGGCGAGCCTGCCCGGGCGTCCTGGACGAGCCCGGCATGGTGATCGCTCCGCGTCCTTGATAGGTGCAAGGCGATTGTGAAAACCCAGCGGCAGCCGCTACACACGTCCCCCCAGAATCGACTTGCACCGGCAGGGTCAATTTGAGGGGGGTCCTGATGACCCGGCCGAAGCGACCCCTGGCGGGTCGTGGGAGGGGGTCCGGTGAGGTGGTGGGCGGTCGAGTGGGGGGCACCGTGGACGGGGGGCGGCCTCGCCGCGGCGGAAGGGCCACCCGTGGTGGGTGGTCGACGTCCATGTGCGCCGGCTTGAGGCGGTCCACCGCAATCCGGTCCGACCTGCCGCCGATGTCGATGACGAACGACTTGTCGTCCCGTCGCAGCACCCGGAAGGGCCCGTCGTACGGCGGCTGGAGTGGCCACCGATGTGCGTCATGACGCACAAAAACATACTCCGCTGTGCGGAGTGCTGGGGGGACGTAGGACTGGGGGTCACCGTGGCGGGATGTTGGCACGGGGGCAAACCGTCGGGCGGCCTCCTGGAGGTCCGAGCGCTGGTGAGCTGCGGACCAGGGACTGGTAGCGTCGGGCACGAATTCGCCCGGGACGCGTAGCGCCTGGCCATAGACAAGCTCGGCGGTGGATGCCTGGAGGTCCTCCTTGGGGGCCGTGCGAAGGCCCAAAAGGACCCACGGCAGCCGGTCGGCCCAACCGCCGTCTTGAAGGCCGGCCATGAGCGCGGCCTTCATGGAGCGGTGGAATCGCTCGCACAACCCGTTTGCTTGGGGGTGGTAGGCCGTAGTACGGTGGAGCTTGACCCCCAGGTTGCGGGTGACCGCGCCCCACAGCTCGGAGGTGAACTGTGGTCCGCGGTCTGACGAGATGTCCGCCGGTGCGCCGAAGCGGGCGACCCAGGTGGCGATGAAAGCCTGCGCCACGTCGGCGGTGGTGGTGGAGACGAGGGGAACGGCCTCCGGCCACCTGGTGGTCCTGTCCACCATGGTGAGCAGGTGTGTGAACCCCCGTGACGGGGGGAGGGGGCCCACCAGATCCACGTTGACGTGGTCGAAACGTCGTTCGGGCACGGTGAAAGGTGCCAGCGGGGCCTGGGTGTGTCGGTGGACCTTGGCCCGTTGGCAGGCCGTGCAGGTGCTGGTCCAATCGCGGACGTCCCGACGAAGGCCGTGCCAGACGAAACGCGCCGACACCAGCTTCTGGGAAGCTTTCCGGCCCGGGTGGGAAAGGCCGTGGAGGGAGGCGAAGATGCGGCGTTGCCAGGTGACGGGCACGATGGGGCGAGGCTGGCCTTGGGAGACGTCGCAGAGCAGGACAGTGTCCGCGCAGGGGATGTCGGCCAGGCGGAGGCCCGTGTCCGCCGCCCGGAGGGCTTGCACCGTGGTGTCGGTGGTTTGGTCCGCCGCCATAAGTGCAAAATCCACGCCCAGGTGGACCGCGTTCGCGCTGGCCCGGGAAAGACAGTCGGCCACGGCGTTGTTTTTGCCGGCGACGTGCCGGATGTCCGTGGTAAACTCCGACACGGCGGAGAGGTGGCGCTGTTGGCGGGCCGACCATGGCTCCGTGACCTTGGCCATGGCGTAAACCAACGGCTTGTGGTCGACGAACGCCGTGAAAGGTCGGCCCTCCAGGAGGTGGCGGAAATGGCGGACGGCCAGGTGTAGACCGAGGAGCTCCCGGTCAAACGTGCTGTATTTGAGCTCGTTCGGCCGGAGCTGCCGGCTGAAAAAAGCGAGTGGCTGCCAAACCCCGTTCACCCATTGCTCATGTACGGCGCCCACCGCGTAGTCGGAGGCATCCGTGGTGAGGGCGATGGGAGCGTTGAGCACCGGGTGAGCGAGCAGTGTTGCGTCGGCGAGGGCCCGCTTTGAGCGTTGAAAGGCCGCATCCATTGCTGCGGACCAGGCGATGTCGTGCTTGGCCGGCTTGCCCCGGAGGGCTTCGTAGAGGGGCCGCATGAGTTGAGCAGCGCGGGGCACGAAGCGGTGATAAAAATTCACCATTCCCAGGAATTCCTGCAGGGCCTTTATGGTGCGGGGACGCGGGAACGTGGTGATGGCCTCGACCTTGGTTGGCAGCGGCACGGCCCCGTTCTTGGTGATGTGGTGGCCCAAAAAATCAACGGCCGTCGTGCCGAAGTGGCATTTGGCCGGGTTGACGATGAGGCCGTGCTCGCTGAGGCGCCCGAACAGTGTTCGGAGGTGGAGGAGGTGCTCGGCCCGGGACGTGCTGGCGACGAGGATGTCGTCCAGGTAAACGAAAAGGAACGGCAGGTCACGCAGCACGCCGTCCATCAAGCGCTGGAACGCCTGAGCCGCGTTCTTGAGACCAAACGGCATCCGCAAGAATTCGAATAAGCCGAACGGCGTGATGACTGCCGTTTTAGGGACGTCGGCCGCCCTGACAGGTACCTGGTGATATCCCCGTATGAGATCAATTTTCGAAAAAATGACCCGTCCCGCCAGACGGGCGGAGAAGTCTTGGATATGCGGGATCGGGTACCTGTCGGGGGTGGTAGCGTCATTGAGACGGCGGTAGTCGCCACACGGGCGCCATCCACCCCCCGGCTTTGGCACGATGTGCAGTGGCGAGGCCCACGCGCTATCGGAGCGCCGCACGATGCCGAGGTGCTCCAACGCGTCGAATTCGGCCTTCGCTACGGCGAGCTTGGCTGGGTCGAGGCGGCGGGCCCTGGCGTAGACCGGCGGGCCCGTGGTTGGTATGTGGTGCTCGATCCCATGCCGTACTGCGACGGCCGAAAACGTCGGCCGCGTGAGGGCCGGGAACTCCGTGAGCAGGCGAGCAAACTCGTTCGCCGCCGGGACGGTGCATGCCAGCTCGGTCGGCGCGGAGCTGCTCAATGTGCATACCAGGGAGCTGAAGGTTTCAGCGTTGATTAAACGACGCCGTTGGACGTCCACCAGCAGTCCGTGTGCGCAGAGGAAGTCGGCGCCTAGCAGAGCCATGGGCACGTTGGCGGTTACAAACGTCCAAGCAAAGCATTGGCCGCCGAAGCAGAGGGTGACGTTGCGCGGGCCGAAGGTGCGGATAGTCGATCCGTTGGCCGCAACCAAGGAGGGGCCGCAAACCGCGGATTGCCTGTCCTGGTCGGAGGCGGGTATGACGCTCAGTTGGGCGCCGGTGTCGCACAGGAAGCGCCGTCCGGACGCTTTATCCGTGATGAACAGTAAGTTGCCCGTGTGGCCGGCGCTCATGGCTGGTAATGAACGCCGGCCCGGCCGTTTCCCGGCCTGCCGAAGGTGCACGGGGGTCGGCATGTCCGGGCCTTCTGTCCGAACCTGGCATGATAGTAACACCACGCTTGGTCAGGTGGAGGCCTCGGTCGTCGTGCTGGAGGTGGTCGGCTCGGTAGAGCGGCCGCCAATTGCGTCGGCAGTTCGGCCGTCGACCGTGCCGGGTGCTCGGGCGCCATGGGTGTTGCGTCGGACGGCGGTGGGTCCCATGTCGCCGCTGCGATGCGCTGTCCTGCGGCGGAGATCTTCTCGGCTTCTCTGGCAAGGGCCCGGGGATCTGTGATCGTCGTGCTTGCCAGGGCGAGGCGTACCCGGTTAGGCAGCTGACGGAGGAACAGCTCCCGGAACAGGAATGCCGGAGAGTGCTCGCCGAGCAGTGAAAGCATGTAGTCCATTCGCTCGGAAGGGCGCGTGTCGCCGAGCTCAGGCAGTTCGAGCAGGCGCCGTGCGCGTTCCGCCGATGGGAGGGCGAAAGCATCGAGGAGCAGCTTCTTAATCGCGCCGTATTTGTCAGCGGCTGGCGGGCTTTCGAGGAGGCTCAGGGCGCGGGCCGCGGTAGCCGACCCGAGCGCAGCTACCACATGGTGGAAGCGGGTGTCGTCGGCCGTGACGCCTCGCAGGGCGAACAGGGACTCCGCCTGCGCGAACCAAACCGCCACGTGAGCCTCCCAGAAGGTAGGCAGTTTAAGGGCGACTGCCGTGTCCATGTCGATAGGTCACCAATGAAGGAGCTGGGGCTCCCACGTCGATCGGAAGAATGGACGCGACAAAAAGCTAGAATTCATCCGAGTTGCTTTAATGAAATCAAACACTCAGGCACACTCAAAACCCGTTTATCGGGCAGCAATATATATACCAATTATCCCGGAGCGTTTGCCCAGGCCCGGCGCCAGGGGGCGTGGCCCAGCGTCCTGGCTGCGGCCTGGCAAGTTGAGGGCGAGCCTGCCCGGGCGTCCTGGACGAGCCCGGCATGGTGATCGCTCCGCGTCCTTGATAGGTGCAAGGCGATTGTGAAAACCCAGCGGCAGCCGCTACAATGGAGTACATTAAAACAGCATGTTCAAACAGGATAGCAATACCACCCGTCGCTTTCAAACAGCACATACCATTTTAAAAGAGACTATAACATGGGCTTCCATTAAGGGATGCAACTCGAACTGAGGCTGCCACACTGTGTACCCATTTAACTTAGACAATGGGCTCACGGTTATATATGCACCTCCTTTACTTTATCACCTTAACATTGTCTTGAATGTGAATTTGTTAAAATAAAAAAAAGCCATTTACACTGCTGTTGACTATCGCCATGGCATACAGACATTGGTTGATAAGGAATGGTTTGCTTGGCTTAGCGGAGGGGGGTGGGTTAGCAAAAAGAATGGGTTTTTTTTATGCTTAATGGCTGTGCGCGCACACACAATCCTGTATGATGCTTGTGAGTGGACCATTGTGACTGAGGCATCGCGGCCTGTTTGATGCTCCGTTGCGGTAATCTATACATACACACACACACACAACATAAGGTACATCAAAACGGCAACCCCAAAGGTTTCCTTGAAACAGGCCTTTGTTCATCGATCAATGTAGTTTCTACTTTTTAAAGGAAGGAAATTAATTAAGTAGACAATAGCGGGAGGGAGCAGGGCCACATTCTTTTAATTTGATTTATTTTGCTTTCCTAACTCTGGAGATTTCCCCCACAGAATATCCAGGTATGTAGGCCTATGGGATCCGATCCTCAAATCGGAATCAAGATTTTGATTTCGGGTATATGCTTTAATTAGTCCATGAGAGGTCATCATGGTTCCAATGCAAGGCATGTTTGAATAGACCGAAATGAAATGGCGACGTAAGAACCCAGTGATGTGACAGAGGGCTGACCAAGATGGCGCACCGCCATTTTGGTAAGGCTTTTTTATGTGACGAGCATCCCCTAAATGATCTTCAAAAACGGTGTTTAAACACACTCAAACACCCAGTTTTCATTCATGCACTCCTTTCGAGTTCGATTAGCATGCATGCAAACTTGGGGGCTGCTAGGTATCATGGTTTTGGAGTTATGGAGACACACACACACAGCCTTTTATTATTATTATAAATACTAGGACGTGCCCGTACGTGGGTGCCCGTTCCTTGTCAAAAAAAAAAAAAAAAAAAAAAATTTCCAAATTTAAATCAAGTTTACCTCCCTGTCTTTGCTAGCCATGACATTCGATGCCATTGACAAACATTCCAAACCGCGAGGGAAAACAACACGGCACGTCGACACAACAACCCGTACGTGGCTGCCAGTAGCTGCCAAAAAAAAAGAAGCTTTCACCGTCCGGCGACTGAATTTTAGGGGAAAAATAAAACGCTCTTCGCTTTCGCGTGATCGTGCGTGGGGGGAAAAAACAAAAAAAACAACGCCCTTCGCTCTGACTGAATTGGGACAATGTTTTTATGTTTTTAATTGATGCGTGCAAACAACAACAACAAAAAAAAACTTTGAAACCACGTGGCAGTAACGACTACAGAACCCCCCCCCCCTCTATTTACATGAAATGGTTTGGTCCATTCGCAAAGCCAAAGCGAACGACCACAGAACCCCCCCCCCCCCTCTATTTACATGAAATGGTTTGGTCCATTCGCAAAGCCAAAGCGAACGGCTTGCGAGTACGGTGACCATACCTTGGGAACCACTTGTCCGATTAATTTCAAACCTTGAAAAGGCACATCCTCGGGTCCCCAGCAATATACCTGGCAAGTTTCAAGTATATCGGACCGGTAGTTGTCGAGAAACAGCGGTCACAGACAAACACACACACACACACACACACAGACAAACACACATACACACAGAGATTACTGGAATTATAGATAGATGTGAAACACCCTGCAACACATGCCTATAGAAAATACTTTTTGGAACGTGGGCTGCATTTTCCAACCAATCATGTAACTTTGTTTATAAAAATTATCTATGGGTATTCGTTGCTATGTTGAAAGTTTGGTGACAATCCCTCAAACGGTTGCAGGAAAAACAAATTTAAAAGTGAATAACGGTGAAAAAGTGAGGGCCGTACATGGCCACATTCACACCAAGCCTGGATATATCCTGGTTTAAGTGACATCGACAGGGTAGTTCGGATGCAGGATAGGAAAATGGTTCCCTATCTCATGAATGTAGAAAAATGCAGATCCCAGACCACAGTGAAATTCTCATCGGTCGCTTCGGAATTCCAACAAACCATCTCGTGAGAAATTCCATTTCGTTGCAGTCACTTCTGGATCGACCGGCTGCTTCAAACCAACTTAGAACAGTTTCAGGTTCATTTCAAAAGAACAAGTCTGAGCCATCGCGCCAAGATCTGAAGATCTTTAATTCTGAAATCTGAAAAGAAGGCCAATCCTTGAGGCAAATTGCAAAAAAATTACAAGCGTCAGTAAATTCAGTTGCTTGTGCCATTAAACGACACAACAAAACTGGTAAAAAGTGGATAGAAAACGTTCTGGTTGACCAAGAATCACAACAGAATCGCAGCACAAGTAATCAGTCACCAGTCTGCGCAACAGATGTCTTGCAGCACAGGAAATTAGAGCCCAGCTAACCAGCTCAAGCATTGCAACTATTTCGAGGACTTATTTTCTAAGTTACAATTGCCTGTCTTTTTCTGGCATGAGCTGAGCTTTGGCACCCATGTTCATGCAATCTGAAACACAAAAACACTCATTAGATTGTTTGGCTGGCCTTTCTGTAAACATTTTTTGCAACGCCTGGCAATAACAGACATTGCATGTGATGAAGAAACTAAGCACAAATTTTCATTCCACACAGGGCAGAGTATTTGTACACAGTTTTTGCTCCTGAGATGAAACGTTAATAACATTAACATCGCGTTTCGGTTTAGATTTAGTATTGCACTTTTCGACCTATTTTCAAAAATTGCTTTAAACCTACGTTTCACACAAGAAAGATGCATTAAAGCACAATATATCGCTACGGTTTTGAGATGTGTACAGTGAGCTCAATAAAGGTTAAAGGTTGTCCCCCATAGATAGTCACACAAGCAACATGTAGCCTCGTTTGTAGTATAGTTATGTCTTAGTATGTGTGAGAGTAGGCCCCTTCCAGTGTTAATCCTGCGTTGTGTAAAGACAGGAGAATAGGTCCTACTTCGGCAAGCCATTCCACCTCAGTGGGCGCAATCCAGTTTGTTAAGCATTGGTTGTTCATTAGTCAAGCTAACACGAGGTAGGCCTAAAAAGGTGGGGGCGGCGTTGAGGTCGGGAGCGGCAGAGGCGATGATGGTAAGCATGAGCCGCCAATCAGGGCTCAGAGGTGGTGGCGTCAGAGGGCATGGTGAGAAGAGTCTGGCGAGTTCCAGAAGGCTCGCGGGGCGGGGCTATATAACCCGATGCGCAAAGCCCTCAACAGGACTTGAACAGGACTTGCAAAGGGAAGGACTGCAGCGTTGTGAAGGACTTGCCGGGGGAAGAGCACTTGCAGAGGAGAGGGAGAAGACTTGCATCACTCGCACTGTACGAACTTGACTATCGCTAGAGATACGCGGGCGCAGCCAGGGCGTTTATAACAAACTTGCGCGTTCCAGCGTTCCAGCCAAGCGAGTGAACGAAGCTGCGTAACCGCCCTTCGCCATAAAAGCCGTCCCGCCTTTGCCATAAAAGCCTCCCTGCCGTTCACCCCGATATATCACCTTCGCTCAAGAGACGCGCTGCGTGGCCCTGTCTTCGTCGATCACCATCTTCGCGGACGTGCCGGAGACCATGGAGAGCTGAACGAGAACCACCCTTGGACGCGCTGGGGAACACCTGACCATCTGCAATACCCCGTGTGAGTGTGTCAGACGGGTCCGTTGTCTTTGGGAATTAAGAATAAGACTGTATAAGGATTTCCCTGTGTCTCTTCGTCCTGAACTGTATATACGTGTGATGATCATTAAACCTACAGTCACGTGAAAAAGTAAGTACACCCCATGTAAAGTTTTGACTTTTTCAACATATTTCAACATACAGCTATTTGATCTTCATTTCAACAATATTGATAGATAACGGTGATATAATATAACAAATATCATGAAACATTTACATTTTGTAGTCCATTGTATAATTTAAATAAACATAAATGCAAATTTCACATGTGGAAAAAGTAAGTACACCCTTGGCTCTAATAGGTGGTATTTCCCCCTTTGGCAGAAACAACCTCAAGTAGGCGTTTCTTATAACTGTCTACCAGTCTCTGACATCCACTGGGAGAAATTTTTGCCCACTCCTCCATGCAGAATTCTTTCAGCTGTGTGCTGTTTGAGGGGTTTCTTGCATGCACAGCTCGTTTCAAATCCCCCCACAACATCTCGACGGGATTTAGATCCGGGCTTTGACTTGTCCATTCCAGAACCCTCCATTTCTTTCTTTTCAGCCATTCCTTGGTGGATTTACTCGTATGTTTAGGGTCATTGTCATGTTGCAAGGTCCACCTTCGGTTGAGCTTCAACTTTTCGACAGATGGCCTCACATTATCCTCAAGCACCTCTAGTACAATGAAGAATTCATAGTGGATTCTATGATGGTGAGCTGCCCTGGCCCTGATGCAGCAAAGCTGCCCCAAACCATAATATTTCCACCACCATGCTTTGCAGTTGGTATCAGGTTCTTGTGGTCAAATGCTGTCTTTGGTTTTCACCAAACATGTCTTCGGGTACTGTGGCCAAATAGCTCGACCTTTGACTCATCTGTCCAGAGCACATTGTTCCAGAAGTGCTGGTCTTTGCCTGGGTGTTCATTGGCAAACTTTAGTCTTGCCCTGATGTTATTTCTGGACAGCAAAGGTTTCCTCCTGGCACACCTCCCATGTAGAACAAATTTGTGCAGCCTTTTTCTAATGGCAGACTCGTGCACTTTGACATCAACAGTGGCAAGAGCTACCTGAAGGTCCTGTGATGACATTCAGGGGTTCTTAGAGACTTCTTTCAACATCTTGCGGTCTGCTCTCGGGTTGAACTTGCTGGGGCGGCCTGGCCTGAACAAGTTGGCAGTTGTTTGAAATCTTCTCCACTTGTAGATGATCTTCCGGACAGTCGAATGATTGATTTCAAATTGTTTGGAGATCTTTTTAAATCCCTTCCCAAACTTGTAGGCATCTATAACCTTCTTTCTGAAGGCCTCAGAGAGCTCTTTTGATCTGGGCATGGTGACGCCGCACACTTCAACAACAAAGAGCAAACCAAACTAAATGCTTGAGGTTTAAATAAGACAGGTTCCTCCACGATCCTCTCTAACGATGTTCTAATCATTTTCACCTGAGCTGGTGCACCTGATTCTAATTTTAGGTATTTTAAGTAGTGCTAAATGTGGGGGTGTACTTGCTTTTTCCACATGTGAAATTTGCATTTATGTTTATTTAAATTATACAATGGACTACAAAATATAAATGTTTCATGATATTTGTTTTATATTATATCACCTTTATCTATCAATATTGTTGAAATGAAGATCAAATAGCTGTATGTTGAAATATGTTGAAAAAGTCAAAACTTTACATGGGGTGTACTTACTTTTTCACATGACTGTATTTGTTCTTCCTTTCTTCTGAATTCGATCGTTCCCGTGATTTCTCCATTGACTAAGCGTGGCACGAATAAGATCGCTCCAATCGGGTTCCACTATCTATAACTGCGCGGATCACGTGTACGCAAAGCGCTCGGCGTATTCCAACCTCACGTGGTTCGTGCGAGGCTTGTTTCCTCGCTTCCAGGGCAGCGCGAGTACTTAGGTACGAGCGAGAATTTGGTCCTGAAACCGTATTTTGCGCTGTCCGGAAGGGACGTAATAGGTCTCGGTTCGCGCCAGGTCAGTAAAGACAAGGGGATTAATCCCCCCTTGATAAGGGGAAAAGGCCGGCGAGAGAACTGCAACAATATTATCAGTTGATAATAAAGTGGTTAAATCTTTGGGAAGAATTTTGTTTACATCTTATGTTCATTTTGCACATTAAACACATGTTGGGTGTACCTAAACTTTTCACTGGCTGTGTGTGTGTGTGTGTGTGTGTGTGTGTGTGTGTGTGTGTGTGTGTGTGTGTGTGTGTGTGTGTGTGTGTGTGTGTGTGTGTGTGTATATTGTTGCGGTTTTGTGAATAAAGAATGACCCCCCCTCATAGGTAGTTGCACCACAACATGTAGCCTCGCTTTAGTTCAGTTATTTCTTGGTAAATGTAAGCGTAGTCTCCTTTCCTGTGTTAGTTTGCGTTGAGCAGGCCAGTGAGTTAGGTGTTTTTTGGGCTGGAATGTCACGTGCTAGGCCTGGAACAAGTCTGGCAAGGCCGAAGGGAGGAGCTGCAGGGGGGAGTGGCCGATAAGCAGCGAGCCGCCAATCGGAGCTCAAGGGGAGTGGCTCACAACGGCAGCGAGAGGGGCTTGGAACATTCGGGTAAGGTTGGGGAGGGGCCATATAAGACCCTGCAGAGAGAGAGAGAGAGAGAGAGAGAGAGAGACAGGAGAACGAGAACGAGAGAACGAACACGAGAACGCGTGAGAGTCGGTCAGTCACCCAAGGTTCGTGGTTCGTTCATGGTGATTGAGCAGTGAGAAAGAGGCATTGTCGCAGCACGAGTAAAGTGCCTTGCTCGTTATAGTCACTGTACACGAACTCTCCCCGTGCCCTGCACTCTGCTGCTGCCTGTATTAATCGCGCTGTGTGAAGACGATCCATTCCGGGCCACAGACACACGATCTCCTTGCCTGCGCTCCCAGCACATGTGCCGTGAACAACCGAGGGCCACGCCAGGCGAGCTGTCCGGAGTGAACGGCGCCAGGACGCGTTTGAAGTGCGAACGTGTCCTTCCTCCTTTTCCCTGCATGAGTGAGTGGGCCCGTGTCTGGGGGATAAGTTACGACCGATTAAGCCTGCTCTGTGTCCCTTCCCTTTATCCGGATCATTGCACATTGTAAATAAACCTGTGTTCTTTATTCTACCTGACCGTTCCCGTCCTTTCCATTTATTGGCCGAGCATCGCACGAATAGAACCGCTCGAATCAGGTTCAATAAAAGTAACGGCACAAGTCACGTGATACGCAAACCGCTCGGCGTATTCGATTAGCGTGGCTTGTGCAAGGTCCAGTCCCCGTTTTCGTGGCAGTGTGGGTACCAAAGGTACGTGTGGAGTCGACCCGATACCCTTTCCCGCGCTCGCTACGGGAGTGGTGACTCGGCCTCGTGGACTCGAAGACCTGAGGGGGAAAAAGTGGTTTAACCCCCCCCCCTCCCCTCTGTACGCCGACGGGCTTCAAGAGATCTGGAACAATATATATATATATATATATATATATATATATATATATATATATATCGATATATTTCGATATATATATATATTGTTGTGCTTTTGGAAAATGTACCTGAGGGAGCGCATTTACGTACAGTTAGGAATCCCCAAGAAAAATGCGGTTAGAATAGTCAATGTATTCCCGGTGTGATTTTTGGCAATTTGCCGCTGTATCTCTTTCTTTCAAGCCACCATTGGTCCAATTCATCAACCCCATGGTCTTTCCTTAAAACCCCACGATTGGTTTATTGTCCTTCGATCCACTCATTCATCGTGAACGATTCCAGTGATCATAAAAGCCTTGGTTTTCACGGCATCAAGCTGAGCAAGATGTGAGGCACGGAAGCTAGCCTGGAGGGAACAGCATTACTCCATAAAGCTGCAGATGAAAGCTTTATAGGTGGATAGGAGCTCAGGTGTGCCAAGGAAGGTCTTTGCATGATGATGCCCAGATGGCTAATCAACTAACTCCACCAGCTGATGTCAGCAAACGGGATGCTGAGTTTGTCGATGGGCTGGGTTTAACATCCATCCGAGGGACCCAGTTTCACGCCCATCTGAGGGACGGCACATTTTTCTAATCCAACAGTTTATCGTCGGGTCTGGAATCGAACCCAGACCAGTTAGATCAGAAGCATCGTGCTTCCTCTGCACCATCCTGTAGACATTTCAACAAAGGATGAGAGTATGCATTTGAATAAAAATTTTTTTGACAGCACTCTTCCTTTATTATGAAAAAAAAATCCATTCAAGCCTGACCGTAAATTGTTTTCCTTAAACTGTGCAGCAACGTTACAAAAACAAGCCCTCTCGTTTGCTGCTTACAAAACCATATTCAACAACAGTCTAGAGCAAATGTTGATGCCACACGAGCTTGTCTTTAAGGTTTTGTGGAGAATAGAGCTTTATTTACCCACAAACACCTTGTCTGACCTCAAACAAAAATTAAGCATGGCTATCCTTATACCTGGGATAAACGCAGGAAGGAAAGAGGAAAACGAATGGGAAGGCCACGAACTCCCCCTCCACCATTACCTTTATAACTCTTCCCTTCCTCTCCCCTACACCCAATTCTATTGAAGCAAGGAATGAGGAATGGACAATAGCAGGAAGGACTGTGTAGTCACACAAGGTGCATCGAAGACAAAATAATAATAAAAATATCCTTCATCAAGCTTCCCATTGGCGAGTGGACCAAAATGGCTCTTCTGTTCATTCCCACAACAACCCACGCAAATATTTTGCACAAAAGCGGCATTTTGAAGGAGCAGGATGTCAAAATGACAATCATAGCAGGTTACACAGTCCTGAGTTGGAAAGCTCAAAACGTAAGCCGTTGGAGCATCAATGCTGGAAAAGCAATCCAACCTGGGCAAGGTGATCCTCACGGAAAATAAGAATAAAAAATAAACCACTCCGGTGCCTTCTTGGCCAAAGTTCCTTTTGCTAACCCATTGTGTCAGAATTCCAGCGATTAGGTGAACACAGCCTCCACGGCACAGGCAGTGAACTCCATCCAATGTTTGTTACAGTACAAATTTCAATATAGTCTACAAATATGGTTAACCCTGAATACCACTAACCCTTAACACCTACCTCAAAGACCCACCACCAGGTATGCCGTTTGACTTTATCTTTTGCTTGTAAAGGAAAAACAAAACAAATAAAGAAACCAAACCTTACAAAGCATCCTCATCATTGGTCCACAGTGACAAATTGATCTTGCAGTGCCGACCGCGACGGGCCGTGCAATCGAGACACGACAACCGTGCGAGCGCACAGCGACTCATCTTGACTGTGTCGTGTCTTGCGCTTAGTGTTTGTGCAAGAAAATTGCAACAGCTTCAGTCTTGACCATGAAGACTTCATTCAAGAACAATCCTCGCCTAGTCTTGACAAACGTGAAAAAAAATAAAATTCAAAATCCTCCAAAGGGAGGAAATAGCCCCTCTTCTCTCCTGCCCCACCCCATTCCCCACACCTCCACCAAACAAGAACCAAGCTCTTACAAACACGCAAACAAAGGCTCATGGGTGCACGCACACAGGTAGCACCTGCAAGGGTGTGCCCACACAGTATGCACCTGCACGTGTGTGTGTGCACAGGATGCACCTGCAAGTGTGTGCGTGCACAGGATGCACCTGCAAGTGTGTGCCCACACAGGTAGCACCTGCAAGGGTGTGCATGCACAGGATGCACCTGCAAGGGTGTGTGCACACAGGATGCACCTGCAAGTGTGTGCCCACACAGTATGCACCTGCAAGTGTGCACGCACATGTCCCAGCATTCACACACACAGAAGAAAACTTGCACTTGTAAACGTGTAATCACCCTGCTCCATGTCGTAGCCACAAAGACCCTGGCTGATTTTAAGTGACAGAGACCCCAAAGAAGAACGGCTCATTTCCATGAGGCCGTGGGTTGGGTCATGGAACGGCTCACCCCTGCTGGTTTCCCCCCTTGAGCACTTCCGACTCCGCTTCCGAGTCGCGCGTGAGTGCTGGGGCCTACTGACGGTCTCACGGACCCACTCCCCGTCGGCCTGTTTTGCACCAGTCCTGGTCGTCCTTGGATAGACCCAGGCCTGAAGTGGCCCATCCCTGGCCGAGCTTGGATCGCAGGCCGGGCTAGCTGCGATGGCATCCGGCCGGCGACAGTGACGGGGCTGTGATGTAATGGACGACGATTGTGCTGTTGCACGGCATTGCGATGGGCGACTGGGGCTCGGGACGCGACGTGGGCACGACCAGAACTCTGTGGACCGGTGCGTGAAGGCAACATGTCCAAAAGGTATTCTCGCTGCCGTTCAGCTGCAGATTTCTGACTTGTTAGACCTGGTCCAACGTACGATAGGCCGACTCCTCCTGCGGGTAGGGAACAACGACGTGTGAGGCAAGAAAATAAATTAGATTTACCAAAGCCATTTCAATCTTCACGATTCTTCGTTGCCCATTGAGATGTTCCCTAACCCTGCCGTGATCATCCTCTGGCCACTGCAATCTAAAAACTATGCAATTCAGATTGCACTAATGTATTGGGGACATTTACATTCGCAAATGTTCCATTGGCTCCATCACTGCATTGCCATTAGGATTCGATAGGCTGTGCCTTACTCTCAACCTGCAGAGATTATCAGATCCAAAGCAATACAAAGAAATACACAGGAATACCACACCAATATATCTGGTCCAATCCCTAAATTGTGGGTGGAGTGTGAAAGTGTAGCGTTTCCCTGTCCACTGACACCACTTCTCAACATCCCGAATTGAATCCAGTCCATAATTCTCATACATGTAGTGAACACAAGTACCTCTTACCGGCCTGCTACTTGATGCCACTTGGTTACCCATGCCACTCACTTTAGCGAAACAACTTCACACAGCACAACACTGAATCCAATATGCAGGTTCCGGTAAAGGTACTAGGCAACTCTTGTATCCCATGGATTCAATGCAACTTACAAACTCACCAATAATTAAAGTTTGAAAATGCATTTCATACATTTAAAAAAGCGTAAGAAAAAACATACAACTTCAAATAAGCGGAACATTTGCCAATTTATTAATCACCTGCTGCAAAATGTATTTAACAGTTGCGCATTAATTACATTTTTGTGGTGAGGGAAAACGGCAAGATTTTTTTTGAAGCTAAAATTATTCATACAAATGTAAGGACTTTTATTCTTTCCCTCTTTTTTTTTTGGCTACAACGTCGAGGCTCATGGAAGAGCAAGAACAGAAATGATCAGGACGCAGCAGAACAAAAGGAACAGCTGAGCAGAAAGAGAAGGGAGAAATGCCAACAGCAGGGACGAGGGGGGAAATAAACGGAGATGGACAATGAGGGATGCGGGTATGGACAAGAGGTCGGGAAGAATACAGGGGGTGGACAAGATCAATACAAAAGCAAAATTTTGGAGGGTGGGGTGGAGTGGTTTAACGAGAGTGGAAATGATCATGGGTTGGAATGGGTGATGATCTATGATGGTGGTGAACAGTTGTCTTGCAGACCTAAAGGTACGAATGTCATTGAAGAGACAGAGAGGGGTGGTGGGGGGGGAGGGAAATAAATAAATAAATGAACGACTGAAGGTTTGCAGTGATGCTGGATTTTGGGAGTTTCACCGGAAGGGGGTTGATGGTCGACCGCGTGTGTCCTGGAAAGTAGGGCGATGGTGAGGAAAAGCACAGAAAAAGGTAGAAGGCACAAGACCACAAAGGAGATGGGAGAAGACAGAAAGACCACTGACCTGTCTGCAATGGCAAAGTGATAGGCCCAAAGACCCAGCTTCATCACAGGAGATTCCAAAGACCTTGAAGGCCTCGGTTTCTATGGCAGTATCGTCAGCCCAGAGGAAAAAGCAGTCCTCCATCAAACTGGGTGGACAAGAGTTCAGCTGTGCCAATGAAGGAGTTTTACCAGCGCACGACAACATGATGGCTGTTGGATCAATGGAAGCATGACGAAGCCGCATGCTGCATTATCACATAGAAGAAGGATAAGACAATTGTTAGCCACCTTGAACCTCGGAGCAGATCTTTCCTCCTTGGACAGGAAGGTACGAAATGGCATCCATTTCCACAAAAATCCTGTCTCTTCAACGTTAAAAACCTGCTCTGGCATAAATCCCTTTGCCTCGATTTGTTTGGTGAGCTGCGGTGGGTAGTTTTGTGCAGCGTCATGGTCTGCCATGGTTGAACTGGAGCCTTTGACCCCGGGTGCCTCGTGGAAACGTTGGTAAATCCGCAATGGTTTCTCCCATATCACGAGTCCACACAACGTGGTAAATCCGCAACGGTTTCTCCCGAGTCTCGCATTGCCAGTCCACTCAAAGGCACTTTTTTCTGTTTGGTTCTTCATTCAAACATTGTCCTTTTTCCATCCTTTCAATATGAGGATCACAGGACTGGAATGACACCTTTGCGCTTTGCTGGTGGGAAGACTTGCACGGATATTTGACAAGTTTACCGCACAATCGATCCATTGATCCTGTAATGGTGACCCACAGATGCCGCACTTTCACCTCTTGCCAACGTATCTAACAACTAGATTCTTTCACACAATGACATAACCTTTCTCTGCCTTTTGGCACAATTAATTTTGTCCATCGTTTTATGTTTAGGCACCATTATGAACTCTTGTAGATTTGTATTGGTCAAAACCTGCGATATTAGAACCCATGATATTTGAGGGTTTACTGTATAACAACCTGAAGGTAGAATGGAAGGGTTAATGAGGATAGGTAAGAACACATGGCTGGAAGATGACCTGAGGTGGTTGTGTACTGCCAAGTGGAAGCCCAAGAGGAAAGAGTGAGATTCAACAGACCAGAGAAGTAGGTTCCACAAGAGACAAACAAAGTGACAATTCAGCCTCAATTTTGGGCAGTTCACAAGGAGGTTACTGCAGGAATGTGCAAATTTGGAGGGACTAGGGAAGGGCAGAGGGATGAAAAAGCAGTGGGAGCAAGACCTGAGGAAGGGTGGCAGAAAATAAGGGTCACAAACCCATCTGCAAAGAGAGAACAGCAAGTCATGTGCTTCAGCTTCTTTGTCGGAGATGCCAATGACTCCACAGCATCCAGCAGAGACAGGTCTGAAGCAGGAGCACTAGTTTGCAGGGTAGATTATTACTCAATTGAGCTACAGAAGAAGGCCTTGTTGACTGAGAGAAGTTTTGATTTCTTAAGGAAGGACGTGACATGACAGAGGATGTCCAGTCTGCGGCTGGCTTTGGAGGCCAGCTTTGAAATGTAATTGGGCCAAGAGGGAGTAGCTAATGGTGAACCCCGGAAGTGTAAAAGACTGAAGCTCTTCCAGTGGTTGATTGTAGAAACAAATATGTTGGTTTGTTTGATGACCTGCACACCTTCGAGATGAGAATGTGACATTTGCTTGGATGGAAAGACATGTTACGTCAGATCAGTATCTGATTCTTTTCAGATCAACAGAGAGAGAAACCCCCCCTCATACCAAATACCGATAAGTGCAAAACGATATGAAAAGTCAGCCATTCAACATGTCCCCACAACTCGTTCACAGTCTCTTGAATTTTCTATCATCATATATTACTCGACCTGAAGTGGAGTCTCAAGTATTACGCACCGTACACACACAGAAATACATGCATATGATACCATACATTATTATATTCAACTATTTATCAAAAAGTATGGGTGTTCAGAAGGTTGAAGCAAGACCTCCTGAAATCACATTCACACAAGTACAGTCATGACTCCCACCCAACAGGGAGAAGGTGCCATGCAGTTGACGAATAGATTACACCTGTATCTCAGCCCCACAAATCTGTAACAAATGCAACACAACCGACATGTTGAGCTTTGTCATTATGATGCAATCACAATTTACTCGTAAGGAAACGTACAGCCTCGTGCAAGAGGGACAACCAACTGACAACAACCAGACTACTCCCTCAACATCCCCTTTCTAAGCATATGCAAAAATCATGCTCACCTGACATGCCCAGAAGTTTTCCAGAGCTCTGCAGTTGGTGGTGGCTGCCGAAGTTGTGCATTACACTGGCTCGCAGTGGAGGCTGGGGACGCCCCGAGAGTTGCATTACTCCACGTCGCACAATATGCTGCATGGGGTCGGGGAAAAAAAACAAAAAACAAACATACATCACAGCAAGAATTTTGTACACCTCCAAGCTGTCTTATCGTTCTCTCGAGTTGTCTTCTTGTGCACGTTGTCTCGTCCTCCTCACTTCAACCTTTCATGTGTGCTCCCATCATTACCTCCTGCTTTCACCTATGCACATTCACCATCTCTTCTATTCACACACACCGTCAGATTATGGAGCATCTCTATGGCGACCTGTACCTCCTCCTATTACCTCAACTTCAAGCTCGCATAACATTCCCAAAGAATGTCGTTTTCCGGACTTTTCATGGAATCCTTTAAAGCTACGAGAATTATAATACCAAAGGATGTTGCAGGAAGTAAAACTCTATCGAATGGTAGCAGAATCATTGCCATTGACAGAGGCAGCTCAGAAATATGCTGTCTGAAGAAGATTATTATTATTATGAACAAGAAGCTGAAATCCCAGGTTTGAGCGATCTCGTTATTTTGCTTTTGCCTTGGTCTGGAGAACTGAAAAGGGATCCCTACCTCGACAATCAACTGAATAGACCAGGTAGACTCTCATATGTAGCCTAAGTGAGTTTTTAAAGAAGATAATCCAACTTTAGTTTTGCATGTAGCAGATGGGAGCGACGTTTTTTTCCGCGCCATCCCAACATAGAGTACTACCGTACTCTCTGACTAGCAGAGTACCCACCCTATGGGCGACCTTGTTCTAACCGTACAAGATACAACTAGTTCTTCTGACACATACCTTTATTTGGGCAGTGTATAGGCAACTGACAGCTTCCTCAATCACTCCCAAAAATAAAAGTAAAAAATAACCCAGGTTACGTGCATGAAGCAAAAACATGCGTACTGGTTATAATTTAAAACACCTCACTGGACTGGACAACGTGGGGACAGGAATACTGTACTGCCTCGCCATTTCTGGGATGTTCATCAACCGTCGCGGATTATCGTCGGCATTCTCGGGATTTGACTCACCATTTGGGGATTTTGCCTCGCCATTCGTGGATTTTGCCTCGCCATTCACGGTTTGTTCCTCGCTATTCGCGGATTTTCATGATTCGGGAACCAATCCCCCCTTTTTCCATTAAAACTATGCCCCGCTATTCACGGATTTTCCGGGGTCCCACAGTATCACATTTTTATCACAGGACAGGTTTCACATTGATCAGTGAGCGTTTTCGGAGAAGGATTTTTTAAAATATCGGCTTTCAAGCTGGTATGGCTGCCACACCACGTGACATATGACATCAAAAATGTACACTCTGAATATGTATGGGTAGGGTATCAGGTTTGTGAAGTTTCGAGTTGATTGGATAAGGTTCGTTTTTCTATCCAAGATGGCTGCCAAACCACGTGACCTATGATGTCATAATTTTCAAACTATATGCAACAATAGCATTAGATGACATTTGTAAAATTTTGCGCCGATAGGATAAGCAGTTTCAAAGATATAATTATTTAATATTTTCCTTCAATCCAATATGGCTGCCAAACCATGTGACCTATGATATAATAAATTTAATATTTCAATACAAATGGGTCAGAGATCATGTGCATGCAATTTCAGATTTTTAGGATAAGGCATTCAATTAAAATATTCATGGCTGGTATACCACTTCACCGATGATGTCATCATTTCATGCATTTATTCCCCATTGGGAGTACTCGACAATGTGCCAAGTTTAAAAATTTTCCATTCAGCGGTTTCCGAGAAATATTTTTTAATCATTTGCATTTAATACAAAAGATGGCTTCCATACCATGTGACCTATGACGTTACAATTATCACCAAACATTCTGCATTGGTTGTCACTCATACCCTGAAAGTTTCGTCTCAATCGGACATGTGGTTGCTGAGAAAAACGAGGTTTAGCCTGTACGGACGGACGTACGCACAACCCGAAAACAATGCCTCCGACCACCTTCGGGGGCGGAGGCATAAAACTAATAGTAATAACTTACTCTGTCTAATATGTAGATGCCACCTTGATCTCAAACAGATCAATTCGGCTTTCAAGCCACATACAAGGCTTTCATCCGCAGCTCAATGGAATACTGCTCTCCCCTCTGGGCTGGTGCTCCTGCCTCACACCTAGCTCGCCTTCACGCGGTTGAAACCAAAGCATTCAGAATCATTGGAATCTCCCGCGATGAAGCTAACTCCAAGGGCCTCTCACTCACTCACCGCAGGCAGGTTGGTGGTCTTTCCGTCTTCTACCGACTACTCTCTGGCCTTGCCCCCCCACCCCCCCCAGCTCTCTCTGGGCTCTGTCCCGCAAATATTCCTACAGGTCGCACAAGATCTGCCTGCAACCCTCTTATGGTTAAACTGCCAAAATCAAGACTCTCTGCTCACCTTCACTCCTTCATTCCTCTTTTCTCCCACCTCTGGAACAAACTCCCTCACTCTCTTCAATCCCACTCCACCCTCCAAGTCTTTAAAACAGCTGTTCACCACCATCTCTTATCTTCCCCCATCCAAAACCTTGATCTTTTCTACCCCCGCTAATTTCACCCCAATTCCACTTTTTTGAAATACCAACTTCTGTCCAGGAAGTCCTTGGTGTCCTTGTGTTTTATACTTCTCCCTCCCCCCCCCCCCCCCTTCCCATGCCTCCTCCCCCCGGGCCCTCTCCCTTCCACACATCTCCCTGCTCTCGGGTGTTGTGTTTGTGTGCTTCCCCTTCTCTCCCCATCTTGTCTTCCGCTCCCTCTTTTTGGGTATTTTGTTTGTCTGGTTGATTTGTTTGTGAAGTAAATGTTAGCTCTTTCACGAGCCTCGATTCAGTATACAAAAAAAAAAAAAAAAAAAATTCTTTAGCTAATAATAGGCTTCCATGACTATCCTTGACTATGTTGTGGAAGGTCTCGTTTTTTTCACCATTATTTGCTTTTAAATTTGTTTTCTCCGCAACCTCTTGAGCAATTGACTCAAAACTTTCAACATAGAAGCGCCTATCCATGGAGAATCTTTTTCAGCAAACGTACCATGATGTTTTGATGAAAACTTCCTTATTCTTCAATGAACGTCAGCATATTTATAGATCGGAGGCAAAACCTAATAACCCGGCAACATGAACAGCACGTTCACCAGCATCCATTCAACGAATAACATGTAATTTCACTTCTAAGGAAATACTTTTACAATGCCTCTTAGCCAATCTCCAGTACAGTACATTTATTTATGTGCGAAGCAAGTTCTTTAGGCGATTTTGCGATCTCCTGATTTGGTACTTTATCGATGTATTCTGGAGTTTTTATCAGTCTTGTAAGTTGTGAAAGCACTCAAGAATGAAGTTATGGCTTTTGAAACGCCATCAGTGCGAGTTGAGACGACGGACATCGAGAATTGTATTAATAACCGTGAAGACGTATTTGTGAAATGACATAAAAAGGGGTGACGAAAACTGGGGTATCACTGCACATTGAACTTGAAGAAGAAAATACATGTTATTTTACTGAAATTATTATCGTTCAAATCAATTACACCTGCTGCAGGTTGAGATAAGATTACTCACCTGTTTGGTTGGGAGAACCTGCGGACGGTTCTGCTTATTCACAGAACCAGGAAGTTGTGACTGATTCTGAATCTGTTTTTCTATCTCCTGTACAGGGGAAGGGAGTACGACAAGGTTTCCACAACTCAGATCATTTCCACAAACCCAATGACCACTGATACCGATCAATTACTGTGCAGACCAAGACATTCAATTTACAGATAGATTTGCACATAAAATGATCGCCCACTACTGTTAGGTTCCACAGTACCAACCCGGAAACTATCTCTTGAATTCCTGACCTCAGACTGAAGAGTCAAAAACGATCACATGATAAACCATCAGTCAATGTAGCTCTGGGTATCTGCACACTCATGGACCTCAGGATAACATACCAACAAGTATTATTGTGATCCAAAGAAGAAGCAGCATATCATCATTGTTAACGCCATTAAGCAGTTGTTCATATTTTTCCCACCGGTTATCTTTTATTGAGATTGCCACAGGTTATCTTACACACAACAGGTGCATTCTGTTTGTGAAAAAGAAAAAGAAAAAAGAATTTACGAACGCTGAACATGTGCTTTTGCAAAAGTATAAAAAACACAGGTGGGCATATGTGATGTCCAAATGAAACATTCATCCACTACTCATTGAGAGATTGACTGCGACAAATCGTTAAGCAAAGGCAGATGTATTGACACGCAATCACAACCTCAGAAGCCAGGCCATGAAGCCAAACATGTACAACTGAGAGGGACACTGGAGGTGAAGTGTTTAATTACTGATAAGTAGTGCACACACTATCAGAATACACTAACACTGGTCTATTTACAGATGCAAACTACACTGAAATTAAGAACAAATAAAAAACAAGATTTATGTGACATCAGCAGTGAAGATGAAGGAACGGCCTATGTGCATACGTAATACATTGTGGTTATACACCTGGGTTCATTACAATTGCACTTGGCCATGGACTAACACCCGGGCCGAAGGCCCGAGGCCTGACAATCTGTGCTGCTTCATGGAATGGTGGTGCATGATTTTAATTGGGGGTGGAGTCAGGCCACCTGTCAACAGCCAATAGGTGTAAAGCAGTGGGTGGGGTGGAGTCAGGGGAGCTGAAAACTGATCAATGTATAATACGTGATATTTTTCAAGTTCAGAAAGGGCATAAGTCCGTGAAAAAATGGGGAAATGTCCCGAAATTCAAACTTGTTCTGCACCTTATCATAATAAAGCCATGTACCAAGCTTCAGTTAAATATATTAAAGGGTAATGGTGGGAGCTCTGGAAACCCTCGGTGGGAAAGACGGACAGACAGATGGATGGACAGACAGACGTTGAGCAAACTCACAGTCCCCTCCGGTGAAACCGGTAGGGGACTAAAAACAAGGAATAGCAAGGTAATTTGACGGAGAAGGCCATCCGTCTATGATGCCTGCACTACACCAACACCAGATAAAATAAATCCATCAAACTTTCGATTTTATTTCATTGGGGGGTGGGGAGGGGATGGGGGAAGGAATGGGGATGAGAAAAAAAAGCAACAGGCTCAGGGACATCATCAAGGTGTGTGTTATTTTGTAGTTTATATTATACTAGTGGGGTCACCCGTGGGAATCCCACGGGCATGGACGTGTGTGACATTTGGACATATTGAATTAGATGCTGCACCTGCACATTCAGTTTCACAAATTGGTTACTGGCAATTTATCAGATCCACAAACAATGTAATCTACACAATGTATTTACTACTGATAACATGTGAATGCATGTGTGTGCACATGGGAAATACAGTTTGAAATGTGTTATTACATCTCATGTAAAATGTGCCTTTAAGAGCTCAAATCCTCTCCCTCCCACATCAAGCACACGGGGGAGAGTGGGTCACACACACACATACACATCCACACACATACACATGTACACTGACACACATACACATATAACACATATATATATATATATATAATATAATATAAATAATTTTTATATTTATATTATTGTTAAGCTTGTTACATAAATTACATACGTGTAAATAAGCTTGTTACATACACGTCAGGTGGGTCGACGACAACCGTTGACTACCTGATGGTGCATAGGCGAGATAGGGGGCACCTCCGGGACACAAAGGTGATCCCGGGGGAGGAGGCTGTTTCACAGCACCACTTGGTTGTCTGCGACATAAGGGTGAAAGGTGCGAGGAGAGCTCGGTGGGTGAAGTACCAACCGAGAATGAAGGTGTGGAGGTTGAAAGAGGTGACAGTAAGGGAGGCATTAAAAGAGAGGCTGAGTAGAGTAGAGGATGATGTGGTTGAGCTTGAAAGTGGATGGATGTCAATGAAAGATAGTCTGTTGGGAGCCGTTGGTGAGGTATGTGGATGGACAAAAGGACCACCGAGGCACTCGGAAACATGGTGGTGGAATGATGAAGTTGGAAAGAGGATTGACGAGAAGAGGAATAAGTTCAAGGAGTGGCAGAAGGCGAAGGGTACGGGAGCAGAAACAGCAGAGCATGAAAGTTATAAGGCAGCCAAGAAGGCTGAAAAGAAAGAGGTAGCAAAGGCGCAGGAGGCATGTAGGAAAATGTTCGGAGAACGCTTGGATTCGGAAGAGGTTCAGACAGCGGTATTCAGGATTGCAAAGCAGATAGCGAAAGAGAGGTGTGATGTGATGGGGGTGAGTTGCTTAAAGGATGAAGTGGGACAAATCGTTGTGGACCCAGATGGAATTAAAGGAAGATGGAAAAAATATATGGAAATGCTGTTGAATACAGAGAATGAATGGGATGGCAACATAGAGAGTAACCCAGTTTTAGGACCGGCAGAGAAGATAACTGAGAAGGAAGTTGAGGAAGCGATAAAGCAATGAAGAGTAGAAAAGTGGGAGGGCCGACGGGAGTTGTGGGAGATATGTTGAAGGCAGCAGGAAGTTGGGGTGTGAAGAGAATGACAGAGATCTGTAATCTGGTGGTGAAAGAAGGCCGCATTCCAGTAGATTGGGAACCGAGTACCCTCGTCCCTCTATATAAGGGGAAAGGTGACCCTCTGGAGTGTGGCTCGTACCGAGCGATAAAGTTATTGGAGCATGGAATGAAGGTATTGGAAAGGGTGTTGGAGAGGAGGAAAATCAAGAAAGTGAAGATCGACGAAATGCAGTTTGGATTTATGCCAGGAAGAGGAACGACAGACGCGCTTTTCATTGTGAGGCAGTTGCAGGAGAAGTACATGGAGAAGAGGAAGAAGTTGTTTCTTGGGTTTGTTGATCTGGAGAAAGCATTCGATAGGGTTCCACGCGAAGTATTGACATGGGCCTTGAGGAAGTTAGGAGTGGAGGAATGGTTGATCAGAGTAGTGATGGCAATGTACAAAAGAGCGCGCACAGCTGTAAGGACGAAGGACGGGAACAGTGGTGAGTTTGAGGTGAAGGTGGGAGTGCATCAGGGGTCGGTACTAAGTTCACTACTATTTGTAGCTGTGATGGAGGTGCTGGCTCAGAACGTAAAAGAGGGTTTACCGTGGGAGTTGTTGTATGCAGATGATCTGGTGTTGATTGCGGAAAGTATGGATGAACTGAAGGAAAAGATGAACAAGTGGAAGGAATGTATGGAGACAAAATGTCTGAAGGTGAATATCGGAAAGACGAAGGTGATGGCAAGTGGTAAAGCATGTGGTGATGTGGAAAGAACTGGGAAGTGGCTATGTGCTGTGTGCAGGAAGGATGGCGGAGTGAACTCCATTCAATGTACAATGTGCGCTGAGTGAGTTCATCAAAAATGTAGTGGTCTGAGAGGGTCATTAACCAGTGTGGCAGCTACATTCAAATGGAAGGTGTGCACAGAGGGAGCTGCAGATGGAGGAAATGTTGAGTTGTATCTTGGAGACGGCGTGAAGCTGGAAAGTGTGAAAACATTTTGCAACCTCGGAGACATGCTGAATGGAGAAGGTGGATCAGATTCGGCAACGGTTGCTGGAGTGAGATGTGCATGGAAGAAGTTTCGGGAACTGAGTGGCGTGCTGATGAGGAGGGGTGTCGTTGAAGCTGAAGGGAAAGGTGTATGCTGCATGTGTGAGAAGTGTTTTGATTTATGGGAGCGAAACAGGGGTAATGAATGTAGAGCAGCAACGAAGGCTGGAAAGGGTGGAAATGCGAATGGTTCGGTGGATGCGCGGAGTATCGTTGAGAGAGAGGAAGACAAATTATGAATTGCGAAAGATGATGGGAATAGAGCGTGTGATTGATGCTGTGAAGAGGAACAGGTTGAGATGGTTTGGTCATGTGTTGAGGAAGGATGAAAGTGACTGGTTGAGAAGAGTGATGGAAATGAATGTAGAAGGAAGTAGAGGACGGGGAAGACCGAGAAAGACTTGGCTGAAGATGGTGGAAGAAGAAATGCGGGCAAGGGGGTTAACAATGAGAGATGCAGAAAATAGGGCAAAATGGAGAAGATTGTCATGGGGACCGCAAGGCGAACCCCCCGCTCTAACAGGGAAAATGGATTTAAAATGCATGTTGTTGTTGTTGTTGTCATCAAACGGAAAAGACGGAAAAGAAAAAGCGAATTTTTAATATATGTCGACATGTTGCCGTCTGTGTCATGTTTGGCGGTGTATGATACATTGTTCCGCAATTTTTTATGTATCTCGGCATTTTCCCGTGTGTGCATTTATTTTTTCAATTATTGCTGAAACTGAGTCTAAACCATCGATAAAAATGAAAGAAGAGGGTGAATTCGAGATAAAGTCGTGAGGGTAACTCAATGAATGGGCTTTATTTTACAGGCCTTCGAACATGCATTTCGTTCTATAAACGGAAACTTTCATCGGATTTTCTTCCCGTTTTTTTTCAACCGAGTCTAAAACTATGTTAGCGACTGTGAAAAATGAAATGATATATCGAATTATAGTTGAAATAAAACTGTGAGAGAGAGCAAGACACCACGGGCCTAACAAAAGGGCCTCAAAGCTATGAGAGTTAATAAAATGGTGGATATTTGTTGATGAAGCCTCTCCCAGAATGGGTGGAGCTACTCTCTAAACGGAGTAAGCCACACCCCCGAACAGACAGACAGAATCACCTACGGCTATTATAATATAGCCGAGTTATGGACCAAGTCACATGCCACGTTCGTCTATTTATTACGTACACCTCGTCCTTTTGTGCCTTCAGTGATGGCGAACTTGGCGAATCACTCATGCCTCCCGATGGTGCTTACGGTATTTGATGGTTACTTTCTCTGTGGGTGACCCGGGGTATCGCCGTGTTGGGGACATGTCCTCCCTAATCCCTCTTTTTATAGTCCTCAACCTCCCACAGCACTACCAGTCCTCCCTGAATGCACCCCCAATGGTCTCACGTTGACCCTGGAGCAATGGACTAAACTCCCTGGATGGTGTCGACCCCATGATAAACTCGAAAAGCACTCACTAAAGAGAATACCTCTGCCTGGTTGGCCATATCACTCAATGGTTAGATCCTGAGGCAAGACCCCTGATAAGGGAATACAAGGATTTGTTTAATACTGGAGTAGGACAAGTCAAGGGTATGAAGGTGTTGAGGGAATCAAATCCTCAAGACTGTTAATTGATGTTTCTTGATTTAAGACCATATATAGGCTTGAAAGATCATGTGATTTGCAAAGGCTCCTGGGTAAATTGTATAGAGCAAAAGTTAATTTGTTGTGTAAGTTGCACATGTTGCACTATAACAGTATTCCGGTGTGATGGTGCAGGGTGATGAGGTAGATGGATCAGAGCAGAGTCACCATTCCAATTCCAAAATATTTTACTGGAATAATAATCAAAGATGCACAACATGAGATGCCAGCCTGGCGCATTCAAACACAACATTCGCGGCAACCGGATGTGCTGTAAGAGTGACAGTGTTGTTAACAGCAGATGGTCCGACGCTGCATCTCCACTTATTATTATTACGAGCAACGGTACCGGCTCTACGGGCGGCGCTTCAATTGGAAGGCCCAAATGAAAAGGCAAAATATCAGAAGGCTTTTTTTATTTTAAACGATTCATATAAAGATCCGTTGAATCATATCACACGCAAATCATCAAAATCTAAACAGTATAAGGCGCCCATTTTGAAAAAAGATTGAATTCTGTAAAACGGAAGCGGCCGAGACACGTCTTTCTCAGTCGCACGTTGATGTGTGAAGAGTGCGCGCCGAATCTGTAACACGGAAGCAGCCGCTACACCTGTTTCTCAGTCGCTTTGCACATGCTGCCGTGTTACTTCGGAGCCGCACGTTTCTATAGGAAGACTTCGTCAGGAGTCGATCGACTCTCTCCTGGTACGCAGAATAAACAGTATTTGTAGAATTTCAACAAAAGCCACATCACTGTTCATATCGGTAAATATTATTCCATCGTGTTTGGAAAAACTGGAAAATTGGAAAACTTGGAAAAACAATATAGCCTATTTTACTTCCAGGGGTCCCAGAAATACCCACCCAAAATATCGTTGTGATTGGTTGAGCCGTTTTTGCGGTACCTTCGAACGGATGGACGGACATTTGGTGAATTATAGTAAGACTAGTGGGGTCACCCGTGGGAATCCAACGGGCATGGACGTGTGTGACATTTGGACATCTTGATTTAGATACAACAACAACAACAGGCATTTTAAGACCATTTTCCCTTCAAAAGCGGGGGTTAGCCTTGCGGTCCCCATGACAATGTTCTCCATTTTGCCCTATTTTCTGCATCTCCCCTTGTTAACCCCCTTGCCCGCATTTGTTCTTCGACCATCTTTAGCCAAGTCTTTCTCGGTCTTCCCCGTCCTCTACTTCCTTCTACATTCATTTCCATCACTCTTTTCAACCAGTCACTTTCATCCTTCCTCAACACATGACCAAACCATCTCAACCTGTTTCTCTTCACAGCATCCATCACAGGCTCTATTCCCATCATCTTTTGCAATTCATCATTTGTCTTCCTCTCTCTCAACGATACTCTACACATCCACCGAACCATTCGCATTTCCACCCTTTCCAGCCTTCGTTGCTGCTCTACGTTCATTACCCATGTCTCACTCCCATAAATCATAACACTTCTCACACATGCAGCATACACCTTTCCCTTCAGCTTCAATGACACTCCCCTCCTCGTCAGCATGCCACTCAGTTCCCGAAGCTTCTTCCATGCACATCTCACTCGAGCAACCGTTGCCGAGTCTGATCCACCTTCTCCATTCAGCATGTCTCCAAGGTAACAAAATGTTTTCACACCTTCCAGCTTCATGCCATCTCCAAGATCCAACTCAACATTTCCTCCATCTGCAGCTCCCTCTGTGCACACCTTACACTTGAATGTAGCTGCCACACTGGTTAGTGGTTAATGACCCTCTCAAACCACTACATTTTTGATGAACCCACTCAGCGCACATTGTACATTGAATGGAATTCACTCTGACACCCTTCCTGCACACAGCACATGGCCACTTCCCAGTTTTTTTCCACCTCACCACATGCTTTACCACTTGCCATCGCCTTCGTTTTTCCGATATTCACCTTCAGACCTTTTGTCTCCATACACTCCTTCCACTTGTTCATCTTCTCCTTCAGTCCATCCATACTTTCTGCAATCAACACCAGATCATTGGCATACAACAACCCCCACGGTAAACCCTCCTTTACGTTCTGAGCCAGCACCTCCATCACAGTTACAAATAGTAGTGGACTTCGTACCGACCTCTAAAGCCTCTAAAGGTGGCCTCTAAAAATGGCCTCTAAAGGTGGTTTTTTTTTTTTAGTACCGACCCCTGATGCACTCCCACCTTCCCCTCAAACTCACCACTGTTCCCGTCCTTCGTCCTTACAGCTGTGCGTGCTCTTTTGTACATTGCCATCACTACTCTGGTCAACCATTCCTCCACTCCTAACTTCCTCAATGCCCATGTCACTACTTCACGTGGAACCCTATCGAATGCTTTCTCCAGATCAACAAACCCAAGAAACAACTTCTTCCTCTTCTCCATATACTTCTCCTGCAACTGCCTCACAATAAAAAGTGCGTCTGTCGTTCCTCTTCCTGGCATAAATCCAAACTGCATTTCATCAATCTTCACTTTCTTCCTTATCCTCCTCTCCAACACCCTTTCCAATACCTTCATTCCATGCTCCAATAACTTTATCGCTCGATACGAGCCACAGTCCAGAGGGTCACCTTTCCCCTTGTATAGAGGGACGAGGGTACTCAGTTCCCAATCCACTGGAATGCGGCCTTCTTTCACCACCAGATTGCAGATCTCTGTCATTCTCTTCACACCCCAATTTCCCGCTGCCTTCAACATATCTCCCACAACTCCCGTCGGCCCTCCCGCTTTTCTACTCTTCATTGCTTTTATCGCTTCCTCAACTTCCTTCTCGGTTTTCTTCTCTGCCGGTCCTAAAACTGGGTTACTCTCTATGTTGCCATCCCATTCATTCTCTGCATTCAACAGTATTTCCATATATCTCTTCCATCTTCCTTTAATTCCATCTGTGTCCACAACGATTTGTCCCACTTCATCCTTTAAGCAACTCACCCCCATCACATCACAACTCTCTTTCGCTATCTCCTTTGCAATCCTGAATACCGCTCTCTGACCCTCTTCCGAATCCAAGCGTTCTCCGAACATTTTCCTACATGCCTCCTGTGCCTTTGCTACCTCTTTCTTTGCAGCCTTCTTGGCTGCCTTATAACTTTCATGCTCTGCCTTTTCTGCCCCCATACCCTTCGCCTTCTGCCACTCCTTGAACTTCTTCCTCTTCTCGTCAATCTTCTTTCCAACTTCATCATCCCACCACCATGTTTCCGAGTGCCTCTGTGGTCCTTTGGTCCATCCACATACCTCAGCAACGGCTCCCAACAGACTATCTTTCATTGACATCCAACCACTTTCAAGCTCAACCACATCATCCACCACCATACTCAGCCTCTCTTTTAATGCCTCCCTCACTGTCAACTCTTTCAACCTCCACACCTTCATTCTCGGTTGGTACTTCACCTGCCGAGCTCTCCTCGCACCTTTCACCCTTATGTCGCAGACAACCAAGTGGTGCTGTGAAACAGCCTCCTCCCCCGGGATCACCTTTGTGTCCCAGAGGTGCCCCCTATCTCGCCTACGCACCATCAGGTAGTCAACGGTTGTCGTCGACCCACCTGACGTGTATGTAACAAGCTTATTATCCTCTTTATGGAACTGAGTATTATAAATCAACAAATCAGCTCCATCAGCAAACTCCAAAATCCTTTCACCTTCTCCATTTCTCACACCATATCCGTAACCATATCCATATCCGGACATCTTGATTTAGATACTGCACATTAAATTTTACAAAATGGTTACTGGCAATTCATCAGATCCAGAAATGGTGTAATGAACACAATTTATTTATTTCACATAATATGTGACCCCTCACTCCTCTCCACCTGACACTCTCCTCTTTCCACCCTCATGCCTCTCCAATCCCACTCCTCCTCACACCCCTCTCCAATACCTCCGCACACTCCTCTCCAATCCCTCACACCCCTCTCCAATCCCTCACACTCCTCTCCAATTCCTCACACTCCCCTCCAATCGCTCCTCACTCTCCTCTCCAATCGCTCCTCACTCTTCGCTCCAATCGGCCCTCACTCTCCAACTCCTTGCTCCTCACTCTCCAACCCCTCGCTCCTCACTCTCCAACCCCTAGCGCCTCGCTCTCCAACCCCTCACTCCTCACTCTCCAACCCCCCCGCTCCTCACTCTCCAACCCCTCACTCCTCACTCTCCAACCCCTCGCACCTCTCTCCAACCCCTTGCTCTTCACTCTCCAACTCCTCGCTCATCACTCTCCAACTCCTCGCTCCTCACTCTCCAACCCCTCGCTCCTCACTCTCCAACCCCTCGCTCCTCACTCTCCAACCCCTCGCTCCTCACTCTCCAACCCCTTGCCCCTCACTCCAACCCCTCACTCCTCGCTCTCCAACCCCTCGCTCCTCTCCAATTTCTAACTCCTCTCCAACCCCTGGCTTCTCACTCTCCAACCTCTAGCTCCTCACTCTCCAACCACTCGCCCCTCACTCTCCAACCCCTAGCTCCTTGCTCTCCAACCCCTCGCTCCTCGCTATCCAACCCCTTGCTTCTCACTCTCCAACCCCTCGCCCCTCATTCTCCAACCCCTTGCTCCTCGCTCCACAACCCCTCGCTCCTCGCTCTCCAACCCCTCGCTCCTCACTCTCCAACCCCTCGCTCTAACTCCTCGCTCCTCACTCTCCAACTCCTCACCCCTCACTCTCCAACCCCTCGCTCCTCACTCTCCAACCCATCGCTCTCCAACCCCTTGCTCCTCACTCTCCAACCCCTCGCCCCTGACTCTCCAACCCCTCACCCCTCACTCTCCAACCCCTCACCCCTCACTCTCCAACCCCTCACCCCTCGCTCTCCAACCCCTTGCTCCTCGCTCCCCAACCCCTCGCTCTCCAACCCTTCGCTCCTCACTCTCCAACTCCTCGCTCCTCTCCCGTCTCATTCATTTTGGAAATGGAAGTTTCCATGCAACGCATGAATTGTCACGATCCTCAAGAGGAAGTGTCTTGTAATCATCAAATGGCAAGTAAATTACATTGTGAAAATTAAAGATTTCAAATAAATCTATTTAAAGTGTATGCGCACATAACTAATAAAAAAAAACGAAGAAATATCTCTCGGTAATTTCCTGAAACATATTTTAGTTTTTACTTCCGGATAATAATGTTGAATGAAATAAGAACGAATAAATATATGTTGTTTTGTGACGACTGTCATCAAAAGTAAAAGTAATATATCTTAACGGAAAAGAAAAAGCGAATTTTTAATATATGTCGACATTTTCCCCGACTGTTATTTTAGGCGGTGTACTTTCGTGCATCATCGTGGCGCAATTTTTTAAAATATATCTCTGCATTTTCCCGTGTGTGCATGAATGTTCTCAATTATTTGTGACACCAGGTCTAAAACCATCGATAAAAATTAAATCAGACGGTGAATTCGAGATAAAATCGGGAGGGTGACTCAATGAATTGGCTTTATTTTACAGGCCTTTGGGAAATCATTTCGTTCCATAAACGGAAACTTTCATGGGATTCTCTTCCCGTTTTATTTCAACCGAGTCTAAAACTATGTTAGCGACTGTTAAAAATGAAACGATATATCGAATTTGAGTTGAAATAAACCTGTGTGAGAGACAAAGACAGCACGGGCCTAACTAAACAGGCCTCAAAGCTATTCGAGTTAATAAACTGATGCGCGCTGAGTTAATAAAATGGTGGATATTTGTTTACATGAAGCCTCTCCAAGAATGGGTGGAGCTACTCTGTAAACGGAGTAAGCCACACCCCCGGACAGACAGACAGACACAGACAGAATCACCTTCGCCTATTATAATATAGATATTAACAATATAACGATTGCTCTTATTATTTCAGGGTAATTCATTAAAAACACAAATCACTTTGCATTCGAATATTTAGCCCTGGATGGACCTCTTTCATCCAATGGTGAAAAGTGATAGAGTGCATAATGAGCAGATGACAAACCAAGAAACAGGCGAATGAGACAATCAAATGAGTTGCCTAGCTTACCTGCTCCTGCTGCAGAGCCTTCATGAATGCAGCCTTAAGGCGCCCTGTATGTTCAGCTCGTAAGGAAGCCTTCACACCAGATGCGAGGCAGGCCTGGCAAACTACATCTCCACGGGGCCGTCGCCGCCAACCCACGGTGTAGTCAGTCCCACAATGACTGCATGCATAAGGTTCCACCTCGGGCAAGCATGCACCAGCCTTTCCTAATGAGGGCGACAACGAAAGGGAAAGTGGATGGAAGGAAAGAGAAGCTGAGGAATGGGAGAAGAGGAGGAATGAAGAAAAGTGAACGAAAAGCAAAGTTGAATCAATCTTGCCATGTAAATAACAGGTCTACAACAGCAGCATTATGGTAAAGGAGGGTCTAACTCGTAGATCTCTTTGGAAGTTGAAGTTATTCCACCGACCCCTCTTAAGAGGTTCTATTCATTCCTTGCATTCTGAAACAGTTCTCCGACCATGCATTCCTTCATGTTTGTAGCTCTGGGGAAGCACGACATATCAGCAAACGTACCTACCAAATGCTCTGATGAGCAGAACAGTAACATATCGACACCACACACGATTAGTTGGACAAACATACCACAGATGGGAATAAGAAGGTGCGAGTATGGATATTCACGTACAACCCGAGTACAGATTAAAAACTACATCGGCACTCTTTGACATCCACTCATTCATTCCTCTTTTTTCCTGCTCATGGAACCAACTTCCACATTCTCTTCAATCTCATTCTTCCCTTCAAATCTTGAAGGCAACTGTTCACCACCTTCTCAGATCATTCCCCATTCAAAACCATGATCTATTCTACCCCCATTAACCCATCCCCAACCCCACAATTTTTACTTTCTGAAAGTTTGCTTCCATATCCATCCTGTGTGGCCTCCCATACCCTACATTCTTATTTTGTCCCCCAGAGCTGTTTGTTGTTGGTGCCCTCCTCCATCCCTCCCCTTCTAATTCTACTGATCCTTTTGTTCTGGTACTTCTGGATCTGTTCTGTGTCCTAGCTCCTCCACGAGGCTCGACTTTGTACCGACTGTACCTCACCCAAAAAAAAAAAACCCTCCATTTCATTCACTATCAATTTATTACCTCCGCCACCGAAGGTGGTTGGGGTTTTTCATGTTTTTTCTCAATTTCAAAGAATGATAGCTGAGGTTCTGCAGGAAACAATGACCTGGACAAATGAAAAAAGGCTTTTCTGTAGCAATCATCGAAACTACATCGAAACGCAATCCTTCATCCAAACCAAAGAAAGTTGAAGAGAAAATGTAACTCCAGAAAAGCCAGATGCAAAGAGAATATTCAAATGGGTGAAGCCATTTTGAGAGCAAGGAATGTATACTGGGTCAGAATCCCTTACATTTAGTCGTGTACAGACTGGTGTGCAATGAAATGAGCAAGCTTGGCATCATTGGACCATTCTGGTTCGAAGATGAGGATGGTAATGCCATGACAATCAACTCTGATGCTACTTTAAAGTGCTGAATGAGTTCTGAGCTGCTCTTGGTCGCAGGAGAACCTTTTGAAGAGAAGAACAGGGTTTCAAGCAGGATGGGCAAACCCTCACATCGCAAATGAGTCATGTGGGCGGCCGCTTCCGTTTTGCAGAATTCAATCTTTTTTCAAAATTGGCGCCATGTACTGTTTAGATTTTGATGATTTGCGTCAGTGTGATATGATTCAACGGATGTTTATATGAATCGTTTAAAATAAAAAAAGCCTTCAATTTCTGATATTTTGCCTTTTCATTTGGGCTTCCCAATTGAAGCCCGCCCATAGGTCGGGAACCGTTGCTAGTAATGATAACGTAACGTTAAAGTGGTTTAAGCATTCGAGCAAGTACTCAATTCAAAACGTTAAGGAACGGCTGGCTTGGCAAACGCTAGCTAGCTGCTTGATAAATGAGCACACCTCTGTCTTCCTCCCTTTCAGCTTCGTGTAAAACAGCAGGGTAATTGGGTTTAATTGGTGGTTTTCAAAATAAAACCTCAATTGGTGGGTTTCAAAAGGCCGCTACAAAAAACGCCACTTTAAGCGGCAGGAAGGATCATGTTATTTCCCCAACCCTTGTGGGGTATATAGATTACAGTAGATCTTCACTCAGTTCTGTAAGTAAAGCTTACCTCAAGGATGTCGGGATTCCTCCAAATTTCCTTGTTTAATGTTACAGACAGCATTAGCGACTGTTTAAAAAACTAATCATATGTGTTTGTGGTTTATAATATTTTACAAGCCAAGCTTCGCCGCTGTAAGACTTCCGGTCTTGTTTTTTATTATCTTGGGGGAGATCTTAAAGGCAATGTGTACAAGGATAACCCTAGAAGCATAATTGAGCTGAAACAAACAAAGAGAAAATTAGGTCCATCCCACTTGCCAAATGTCAGGGCGTAATTAACGACTTTGCCCATCGTGTTCAAATATGTATTCAGCACAGAAATGGACAATTAGAGCATGTGATCGATCGAGTGCGTAACTAAAGTCTTACAAGTTAGGGTTATGATATTTGGTACACCTGCATCACTCAAAATGTAGCACATACTCCTGAAGTTTTATGCAATTCAGAATAAAAACGAATGTATTGTGGATTTTTATGGGTCTGGTATTGTTTTGGCACACCCTGTATTTAAAAATAAAAAATAAAAACGTTTGGTGCTTGTACCCGAGGTCTTGCACAAGTTCCAAAAAGGATCCACTCATTTTACTGGAGTGTTGAGCGAGGCAGTGCCACCTCAGCCTCGTGTACTTTTGGTGTAGAGCACAGAGACAAAAAGAATATTTCAGAGGCAAAAACCATCATGGATGGTCAGCGATTGATCTGCAGAATTAGCATGCTACCTGCATGTGCTGCCATCGTCGGTTTTCCTCGCCACTCAATGATTAATTTATACTCTTAAGAGGACACAAAAAGCCTGCAGCCAGCACAACATCCCTTGGTCTACACAACACCCATCTGGGAAAACAAATGTGTACCTGCTTTTGTGGAGTTTTAAGTTACTTGGTAACTGGCTTTGACGCCAATACAATTTTTTATTACTATCTAGGAAAACTAGGCATCTGACCCTCAGCATAAAAAGCTGCATGTATCAAACAAACAGTTTCAAATGGAGCACCTCGCCGCCAATAGAGCTTTTGAATTGACAGAAGACGCCATTTGCATTTTTGCCATCTCCATCCCTACCCCGTTTAGAATCCCGTGCGGGCACGGGCAACGTGCTAGTAGTTGCATGGAGTAAACCATGATTTATCAGCATGCAAAAAGGGTATCAAAGAGGAGAACTTATTGACCTGGATGGAAATGGCCTAGGAAGACCTGATAAACACCTACAACGTTTGCAAGATCGAGCGAACAGAAAGAGAACCAACATTGACAGAATGGTACAACAGGAAGAGAAACCTACCTTGGCTTTCCAGAAGCAGCTGCACAACCTCTTCCAAGCCAAGTAAGCACACAAACTCTCCATTGACTGCACATGGCAGGAAGGGCAGGTCAGGAGGCGGTGGCCGTGGAGGGGCTATCTCAAGTAGCGTTTTCTCAAGCTGCTTGCGTAGAGCAAGTCGTGCCGCAGCTTGCCGTAATGCGGGGGACTCGCTCCGAGGAGAAGGAGAGGGTGAAGCGGTGGGGCGCGATACCTGATTGTGGGGGAAGGTAAGACATGCAATACAAAACCATTTCAGAGAGTCCAGGCATGTTTCTACTGGTGGATGCAGACAATACAATGAATCGACGATAGAAATGGCCCACCATGCTTCGTAAACAAGTCACGCGCACCACAGAACGCAAATAAAATGTGGGCTTATTCATTGAAAGCCAGGGCAGTGTGCGGCAGATGTTGTCCAGGTCCTTACCTGGTTGTAGCTGCAAGACGATGGTGTACTGGAGTGTGTCACGCTTGTGTTACGAACCATTCCACTCCCAGAGATAGTGCGACCACCTTGAGCCTGATTGACAACGGTAGTTCTTGGAGCCATGAGAAGAGGTGGAGGAGCAGTTGGCACACAGGATGAGCGGGAACCTTGAGCCTGAGAAAACGATCGAGGTGGACATGATGGGAAGGACATTTGTGGTGAAGGCAGCGGTTGGCATCGATGGGGAGGACAAGGGATGGCATTCATATGGGGGGGGGGTGTGGAGTAAAGGGGAGGGAGAAGGGGTAGAGATTGGGGAAAGAAATTCCAACTTCGTTGCCTAATTGAGTATGGAGGGAAAAGCAAGGTTGTCATAAAAGATGTCATTTGTGCCCAAAGTGCTCTGAGAAGTGATGTCATGGCTTGGTTTGTCTGAAGTGAAGTCCAGTGTTGGCTTGTGTATTTGTCTATATATGTGTGTGCGATTTATGTATTCAGCTCCACTACAAGACACTTAGACCCTGTAAGCACACACAGCAAAAAGGGCATGACAGTGGCATTTTTTAAATGCTGAAAATGGTGTCGTGTCCTTTATTTATTTAAGTCTAACCCTTCTCCCTGTTCCACCCCACTCACTCCCCTTTCAATCCCCCACCAACACCCCTCTCCTCCCACAATAAAATAACATCAAACACATGCTAGCACAGGTACACAAGCACAAGAGTTCGAGATGGAAAACAATCCTTATGGACATACCTGTCCTCCGCGTACCAGCAATGGCAGCACCCCTGCTCCTTGCTGAGAAAACCGTGATATACCCTGGTAGGGCTGTCCTCCACGCAGCAGTGGTGGAGGGGCAGGTCCACTTAAAGACCGACTCTGCAAAGGCCAGAAAGCCAAGAGATGGATGGGATTTGAGAGGTCATCGGCAGATATCAAAGATGATGGTGAGTTGTGATTAAAGCATTGGGATCTGCCACAACTAGATGAGGGCATCAGCAAGGAAGTGAACAAATATTGGGAGATGTTGATGAGAAGGAACAACCTACAGAATTGCATGTCCCCTCTCTTTCTCACACTACCAAGGAAGCAACGTGCTCCAAAACTACATGCTAAGGGGACGACAAATGTACTCAAGCTCTAGATCTGCAAACATTTTATCAATTGTAATAACCTCTGCCGCCGAAGGTGGACGGAGGTCATGTTTTCACCCCTGTCTGTCTCTTTGTCTGTGAACAGGATATCTCAAAAAGTTATGGACCGATTCGGACAAAACTTGGTGGACAGGTTGAGTGTGTGACAAGGACGAAATTATTATATTTTGGTTCAGGTCCGGATGCAGATCTGGCCCATCACTGGGATACACAACGTAAACTGTTCAGCCTGGCGGAGGTGTTTACTCTACCGAGTGTCGTTCTAGTTACCTTCGCAAAAGCGGAAGGTTATGTTTTGATCGCTGTGTATTTATTTGTATGTCTGTGTGTGTGTGTGTGTATGTTATTCGCATAACTCAAAAAGTATTCAACCGAATTGCATGAAATTTGGTGGGATGATTGGTTATTATACGGGACACATTTGATTAGATTTTGGGAGCAATCGGGTCAAAGGTCAAGGTCAAGGTCACGAAAAGGTCAAAATCGTATTTTTGTTGTTCTGTTCCCTACACTCCCATGCCAAGTACAGAACAGTAGCTGCGGCGAAGGTATGCGCTCTACCGAGTGCCCGTTCTTTACCTTCGCAAAAGCGGAAGGTTATGTTTTGATCGCTGTGTATTTATTTGTATGTCTGTGTGTGTGTGTGTATGTTATTCGCATAACTCAAAAAGTATTCAACCGAATTGCATGAAATTTGGTGGGATGATTGGTTATTATACGGGACACATTTGATTAGATTTTGGGAGCAATCGGGTCAAAGGTCAAGGTCAAGGTCACGAAAAGGTCAAAATCGTATTTTTGTTGTTCTGTTCCCTACACTCCCATGCCAAGTACAGAACAGTAGCTGCGGCGAAGGTATGCGCTCTACCGAGTGCCCGTTCTAGTTTAAGCTGCATTATCAAATATAACGTTTGGATACACTATCGATTACACTGCAAGTATAAGGCATCAGCTTGGATATATATTCAAATTAAATTTTTCGGTGGAAAGGAAACTCTATTTGGATGTCAAAATAATGCTTGTCAGGAGTCAGGTGATTAGCAGCTGAAACCGGATTGGATTAGACCCTTGAAGGCAGGTTTCTCTAACCAGACAAGACAAATTGTCTAATTCACGACCAGTCAAGTAAGACTAGGAAGAACACTCAACCACCACTCGACATGCTAAATGGGCTTCAAAAAGCAGGATAAACTAGAACAGCACTCGGGAGAGCGCATACCTCCGCCAGGCTGAACAATTTATGTTTTGTATCACACCAATAGGCCGGATTTGCATCCAGGCCTTAATCAAAATCCAATCGGCTTGTTCTCTTCACCGACCCAACTCATCCACAACATTTTCAGATATCTTGCTCTATATAGTTTTTGTCCCTATCTCTCAATTATGAAGAACGTATCAAGATCTTGACCAAAATGTAATCAATCATTTTTCCTTGTCACACACCCTACCCATCCACCACATTTCTTCTGAATCTGTCCATAACTTTTTCAGATATCCTGCTCACAGACAGACATAACCTGCTCATAGACAGGGGTGAAAACATAACCTCCGTCCCTCAACTCGTGCATTCCAGTCAATTTGTCGTCGGACCATGTCTGGTCAAATAGGAAATGGTTAGGGGTTTTTGGACTTCTGCATCCGACTGCAGTTTGACATCTCCACCATTACTATCCTTTTTCCACACCTTTTATAAGGAAGGGCAAATGTTTCAGGATGTCCTATAGTGCAAGAGATTCGAGCTTGCCTGATGGGCCTGCGTTCCAACAGTGTGGCCGTGGGTTCCACCGCGTGACAGTGTGTGAGTCGCAGAGTTCGGAGGGACGCTCACTGCAGGCTGAAACAGTGAACACACACCAGAAAAGGGAGACACTCATGTCTTCAGCATTCGGGCACCGGTCCAAAACTGCCGTTAACACTCTGGCACCGAACCATCACTCGAAGGTCAAGCTTAACATTGTGTGACCTTCAGAAATTTGCGACTTCAGACGGTTTAATGCAAAACAGAGCAATCAAACAATGCCAAGCTGTCCCTCAGGGAATCAAGAAAGCATTTTCCGGAAAACCAAGCTATATTAAACAACCATGTCATGCACACCGGTCTGGCTAAAGGAGGGTACACTATTACTTTGGTTTTCTTTACAGAGTACTTTGAAATCCGGTTGCAAAACAAGTGCAGGAAATCCGTGAGATTCACTTGCCACACCTGCCCTGGTGGACAAAAGGCATTTGGTTTCACATGAAAGGGGAGGTAGGTATCACACCAAAGCATTCGCTGCGGTTCGACCCCAACATGGTCACACCATTCATGCGGTGACATCACACAAACAATTATCGTGGGTGAAAAATCAATACACTGCTGCAGCCCGAGTCTGCCAATTCAGGGCAATGGCACAACTTTGCTCGTTACAGTTCAAATGCCGATGAACAAATACAAGATAGAATATTATAACCCTCAGTACTGAATAAAATCCGTCTCAACTTAGAAACCTGAAAGCCATTGGCTGCAAGACATGGTATCAAAGATGTCCCATTCTATTAGTGCGCCTGTAGCGTACATTGGCTCGTTTGTCTCGAGAGTTTACCCATCCATGGAAAACACACAATTTCAACCCCAGAGAACATAAGTCAAGTGTAAAACGAAACCAAAATAGTGTGCATCCGTTTGCTACCTTCCCATGCAACTTTTCTTCAGAAGGTCCACTCCAGCGAGATTTAACGTGATGCTGCAACCGTAACAACACAAGCAGGTGGCTTTAAGAGGGCAAGGGCCAAGACTGGGCATTTCATGCATATGCAGGCTCAAAATGAAGCAACTTAGTAATACAGGGCGAGTCAAAAATATGTACCCTAGTTGAAAAAAATTAACTTAATCGATAGAAATGTCAAATATAGTGAATTAGGTTGGGTATGCATTCAAATTGTAAATGTATTTTGGCATTTCTATTATGATTATTATTAGGTTTTTTGCAGGTAACCAACCCATGGTGCAACTAACAATGGAGGAGCGAATCGTCAATGTCGAGAAGAATGACGAGCTGAAATCAATGATGGGAGTGCAGTGTGCGTTCAGAAGATGATTCCCGAGACGTAATACACCAACTTCGAAGATTATAAATCTTATGGTTTCAAAGTAGAGAGGGACGGGCTCTGTGAAGAACGCAGGACACTCTGGACATCTGAGAAATATTTGAACTCCAGAGACCATAAACAGAATTCGCGAAGTGATTGCACGTCACCCTAGATCCAAGAAAGTCAACAAGGTGCAATTCACATGAAAGTGAAGCGTCTCAAAGCAGTGTCATCAGTGTTAAAGTCTGATCTGAAGGCTTTCCCTTAGAAAATTCAATATTTGGTACAGCAGTTAACCTCAGATGATGAGCATCGACATTCTGAATATTGTCTGCAATTCAGTAAGATTATCGATCATGGAGGAATCAACATAAACGACAATTTTCATCGACGCCATGTTTACTTGAATGGTTTTGTTAAACTAACAGAAGTGTCGGTTTTGGAGAATGGAGAAACCAGCTGACTTTGCTGAATTACCTCTGCACTCCCCCAAAATAATGATTTATGGCGTTGTCCCGGTCGTCACCGGATCAGGATAATGAGGAAGGGGATGGTCGTGAATGTGGAACGGTATGTACACAATATACACGTTGAACATATTTTTCTGGAATCATGCAAGAAACGTTCCAGGTGTTTGGTTCCAACAGTTCATACTGCTCGCTTGTTGAAGGAGCTACGTCATAGCCTACCGAAGCTGACAATCTGTTTTTCCCTGGTCTCCAAGATCTCCTGCCTCTCACTTTTAGATTTTTTTTCTGTGGGGATTTGTTAAGGAAAATGTTTTGAAAGAGAACCCAGTGAACATTCCTGAACTCAAAGATGCTGAAATAAGAGTTATTTCCAGAGTCTCACATGAAACACTCGAGTCTGTAATCAGAAACTATTCCATATGTATCCGTCAGCGTGCAGAACTTAGAGGAGGACATTTCAACCATTTGTGGGAGTCAAACAAAACTTTATGAGTTTGTTATGTATCATGTAAATTATATGCTCTTGTATTAAAAATAGCAGATTTAATAAACAATTAAAGTCGAGTACATTTTTGTGACTAGCCCTGTATATACTACTTATGGCATGCAAGACTGATCAAAAAGTGACCCTAATACGGAAATGTAGATACAATAGTCAATGATGCTTTCGGGCCAAAACAAATAAAAAATAAGCAAAATAAAACAAGTGAATAAGGCATTTTGCTTACATGCATTAATTACCGAAGCAGGTAAACAATGGTTTTAATAGCACACACCTGAAACCCGATCCACACACTGGCGTCACTAGGGGGGTGCGGGGGGTGCGGACCGCACCGGGTGACACTATCAGAGGGGGTGACACCAAATTTTAGCTGAGATTTATTAATTTTTATAAAAATATCCCTGTAGTTAGTTATAACAACAAAAACATTTTCTGTAAGCCCAGCATGTATCAATATACCTACAAGGCTAAAACTCTATGCTAATTTACTTTTTGAACCTTCTAATGCGCTCCGGTCAGAGCAGTCATCATTACCCAATTACAATGACGCTTCGAATCACGTGGTTTCGTCTGCACTCGCTACAAGCACGCGCTGTTTTTGTTGCCGCTGGTGTTTTTATAGTCGCTGCTTTTGTCAAATTTTCTGGTGTTTTAGCTACAATATTGTGGTAATTAGTATGTGTGAACCTATATTGGTTCACGAGTTATCAAACAGAGTGACCACTATATTCGTCATGGGTGTGTGTCTGTGTGTCTGTCTGTCCGCAGCATAACTACCCGATGATATCATCTGATCTTGATGAAACTTGGGTGGGAGGTTGATATCATGATCTAGTTGTGTCCTGCCTAGAGCGGGCGTATTGCGCCCATTGTGGGCGGAGCCACGCCCGAAATATGTCTTTTTAGGGGGTAATCGATTTCAAGCTACATCTTCTCCGAGGGAGTTGGTGGAATCTGACAAGGGTTTTGGTATTTGGTTAGGCCAATGTCATGTGTCTAGCCCCACGGAGCTCGATTTTTCATTTTCGCCCCAAGGTCAAGGTCACAAGGTCACAAAATTTAGAAAAGTCGATTTTTGATGGTTTTATTACATTGTTCGCTTCCTGATAGGGTGAAATGTCATACATGATCTTATATTATCACATACATCATGAAATACAAGTTTTCCAACAAATTTCAGAATCTTCGACCTTTGACCTTTGAAGGTCACAAAGGTCAAATTTTCGAAGTCGTCGGAATCAAACCGAATTTCCGGTATTGTGTAGCTAACTAACCGCATAACTGATTATACATTATTTTCTATCTCATTTCAAGGTCAGTCACCTTCGTTTTGACATTTCAAGTTGTCGGAATCAAACCGAATTTTCGAAATCGAACCGAAGAATACCGCTCGCTCGTGAACCATCGTCGTCTCCTGACTTGTCAATAACTTTTTTGAGAATGAAGTAGTAATTAACGGAAAAGTAGGAGTAAAAAGAAGGTGTAATTTTAATTTTGCTAGTTGTTTATGTCACTACTATTGCCATTCGAGTCAGTGATATACGGGAATTACGATTTATGAGTAACATTAGTACAAAAAATATTACTAATGATGCTGTATGGTTTGGTACGGGAGGAGGTCCATTGGGGGGGGGGGGGGGGGGGTCACACCATGAGTTACCGCACTGGGTGACACCAACCCTAGTGACGCCACTGGATCCACAGCAATGTCTACAATAACCTGCTTCTACAATGCCACACACACCACAAACCACAGAGGATATCGAGGCCAAGGAGCCTGATCCCAGGGAACGTCAAGACCCATGTTGTGACCTACACCTAATGTATTAGTCACCCCTCCTCCCAACAAACTCTTTTCATTCTCACGATTTAACAACCGTTGGAAAAACCACTTTCATTGCAATTGGCATTGCACATTATCCCCAATGTCAAAACAAAATAGGTGAATGTCCACCAACCAGCACAGGTATGGTACATCTGGTTATTGTGCATCGAGTTGTCCCATGGTCAGAATACCATCCTGTCAGCACTCGTACCCAACAACCTGGAAAGTCATTGGAATGTGGATGGCAGGTGGTCAGCAAACAGAAAACACAAACCTTGTGCAGCTGGCTCTGTCGTAGCTTCTTTAGCAGCACAAGCTTCGCTTCTTCAAGTCGCAACTCTTCCTGCAACCGGCGGATCAAGCGTCCTCGCTCTGCCGGACATCCCACCTGGAAATATCCCACCAGATTCCATTACATGTCCACAAGGAGTGCCAAATCTGTTAACAAACGGTCCAACGCTGCACATGCGACATAGTGTCTTACCTTGAGAAGACGGGTCGTATCTGCTTTTGGCAAACCGTTGGCTGTCGGGCTGCAGCCATCGTCCGAAAGAACAATTACGTCTGGAGATCCCGGACACTTCTGGCTCTCCCCACTTTTCATACCGTCAAAATGGAAAAGATGTGGATGGGATGTGAGGGTTTAAAAGACAATATAAAAAAACTTTAAGTGCCATGGCAAAACAAAAGTGCAACATTATTGCATATGCACGAGGTATTAAGGTACCAGCACGTTAAAACACAAATTATCAATGTTTTTTGGATCTAAATACTTGAAACCAGTATTGATCCACAATACATGACTTTCAAAATGATGTATTCTGCCCCCAGAATGCTCAGCGTGCATGCGCGGAAACCCCATGAAACAGCGGCAGTCAAGGCATCATAATGCATATCGTGTGTAGGAGATGAGTATTGGTACTTAAAATGATTCACAAATCTTCTGAAATAAGCTGAAATACTTGGAGAAGCACCTGAAAGAAAGGGCTCTGCCTCTGCACAACAAAAGAGTTTATTTTTATTTTATTTTTTGTATACAAGATCAAGGCTCGTGAAAGAGCTAAATTGAAACTCGTGAAGGGGACAATCTGAAATTGGAAAAACTCGTGTAGAGTTGGAAAACTTTATCAACTCGCCAAACGGTACTGTAAACTCCTGACCATGTGGACCAGGTTGTAAAGCCAGAATGGGCAAGCGTATGCTATACAAACCCCAGACGGATCAGTAACAGTGAATGGGCTGTCTATGTTGTGTCTTTGCAGGAACATGTCTTTCAATCCTGACAAATCACACACTCTTACAATGTCTCTCCGAAAAACCGACTGGACAACCCTCCCATCTACTTTCTCAACAATCCTCTCCAAGAAGTTCTGTCACTCAAGCTTTTGGGTCTCACTATCTGCCATGATCTTTCCTGGGAAAACCACACCAGTCACCAACTGGGCATCCTTCGTCGTGCGAAGTCCTTCCTTGGCACACCTGAGCTCCTCACCACGTACAAAGCTTTCATCCGCAACTCAATGGAATACTGTTCTCCCCTCTGGGTTGGTGCTCCTGCCTCACACCTAGCTCGGCTTTATGCTGTTGAAATCAAAGCTTTCAGAATGAATGGAATCTCCCGCGTTGAAGCAAACTGAGGGCCTTTCACTCACTCACCGCAGGCAGGTTGGTGGACTTTCTGTCTTCCACCGACTCCTCTCCGGCCTAGCTCCCCCAGCAGGGTCTGTGCTCTGTCCCCGAAATATTCCTACGGATCACACAAGATCTGCCAGCAACCCTCTTCTGGTGAAACTGCCAAAATCAAGACTCTCTGCTCACCTTCACTCTTTCATTCCTCTTTTCTCCCGCCTCTGGAACAAACTCCCTCACTCTCTTTCCCACTCATCCCTCCAGGTCTTTAAAACAGCTGTTCACCACCATCTCTTATCTTCCCCCATCCAAGACCTTGATCTTGGGGGATCCTTGATCAAAAACTTTGAGACCTGTTAATTTCACCCCAGATCCACTTTTTTGAAATACCAACGTCTTTCCCTGAAGTCCTAGCAGTCAGTGTCCATGTGTTTTATACCTATCCCACCCTCCCTCCCCCCCTTCCCATGCCTCCTCCCCCCAAGCCCTCTCCCTCCTACATATCTCCTGATGTCCCTGTTCTCTACTGTTGTACTTGTGTGCTTCCCTCTCTCTCCCCATCTTGTCTCCCGTTCCTTTTATTACATGTTTTTTTTTATGTGTCCGTTTGTTTTTTTTGTGATTAATGTTAGCTCTTACACTGGAGTGTGTGTGGCTCGTACCAAGCGATAAAGTTATTGGAGCATGGAATGAAGGTATTGGAAAGGGTGTTGGAGAGGAGGATAAGGAAGAAGGTGAAGATCAACGAAATGCAGTTTGGATTTATGCCAGGAAGAGGAACGACAGACGTGCTCTTTATTGTGAGGCAGTTGCAGGAGAATGACATGGAGAAGAGGAAGAAGTTGTTTCTTGGGTTTGTTGATCTGGAGAAAGCATTCGATAGGGTTCCACGTGAAGTATTGACATGGGCATTGAGGAAGTTTAGAAGTGGAGGAATGGATGATCAGAGTCGTGATGGCAATGTACAAAAGAGCGCGCACAGCTGGAAGGACGAAGGACCGCACAGCTGGAAGGACGAAGGACGGGAACAGTGGTGAGTTTGAGGTGAAGGCGGGAGTGCATCAGGGGTCGGTACCAAGTCCACTACTATTTGTAGCTGTGATGGAGGTGCTGGCTCAGAACGTAAAGGAGGGTTTACCGTGGGAGTTGTTGTATGCAGATGATCTGGTGTTGATTGCGGAAAGTATGGATGGACTGAAGGAAAAGATGAACAAGTGGAAGGAATGTATGGAGACAAAAGGTCTGAAGGTGAATATAGGAAAGACGAAGGTGATGGCAAGTGGTAAAGCATGTGGTGAGGTGGAAAGAACTGGGAAGTGGCCATGTGCTGTGTGCAGGAAGGGTGTCGGAGTGAACTCCATTCAATGTACAATGTGCGCTGAGTGTGGTCATCAAAAATGTAGTGGTCTGAGAGGGTCATTAACCAGTGTGGCAGCTACATTCAAATGTAAGGTGTGCACAGAGGGAGCTGCAGATGGAGGAAATGTTGAGTTGGATCTTGGACATGGCGTGAAGCTGGAAGGTGTGAAAACATTTTGCTACCTCGGAGACATGCTGAATGGAGAAGGTGGATCAGACTCGGCAACGGTTGCTCGAGTGAGATGTGCATGGAAGAAGTTTCGGGAACTGAGTGGCGTGCTGATGAGGAGGGGAGTGTCGTTGAAGCTGAAGGGAAAGGTGTATGCTGCATGTGTGAGAAGTGTTATGATTTATGGGAGCGAGACATGGGTAATGAATGTAGAGCAGCAACGAAGGCTGGAAAGGGTGGAAATGCGAATGGTTCGGTGGATGTGCGGAGTATCGTTGAGAGAGAGGAAGACAAATGATGAATTGCGAAAGATGATGGGAATAGAGCCTGTGATTGATGCTGTGAAGAGGAACAGGTTGAGATGGTTTGGTCATGTGTTAAGGAAGGATGTGAGTGACTGGTTGAGAAGAGTGATGGAAATGAATGGAGAAGGAAGTAGAGGACGGGGAAGACCGAGAAAGACTTGGCTAAAGATTGTGGAAGAAGAAATGCAGGCAAGGGGGTTAACAAGTAGAGATGCAGAAAATAGGGCAAAATGGAGAAGATTGTCATGGGGACCGCAAGGCTAACCCCCGCTCTAGCAGGGAAAATGGCCTTAAAATGCATGTTGTTGTTGTTGTTAGGTCTTACACGAGCCTCGATGTTGTCTACAAAAAAAAAAAAAAAAAAAAAAAAAAAAAAAACTTATGGACTTGTATGCAAAACGACCGATAGCAGAGAGACTTATAGCATGGACCGCCTGTAGAACAATTGTGTTGCTGCAGCTTTTTTACATTTGACATGTCGCATATCTACAAGAGCTTCGCATTGTTGCTGTTTTTGGGGTTGGAAATGTGCACACATTGGTCGGACAGCTGCCAGACCACACCCATATATGTTGCTCGACTCCACCCATCATAGTACGAGACAACATGATGTGGCCGCCATATTGGTTTTCTGGTGGGCCTAGCACATTAGACCTGTAGGTCTCTGCTGATTATACACTGCCTGGGTTTGTTGCATCAGATTTTCATTGACTAATCTAATCAGTTCATATTTGCATCATAATATACACCTTTCATCTTAGCTCTTTCACGAGCCTCGACTCTGTATACAAATATATATATATATATATATATATATATATATATATATATATATATATATACACCTCTACCAGGTTTGGTCAAAATCCCATTACTGGTTCACAAGTTATCGCGGTAAAATAATTGTTACCAAACAGGACCTCTGACCTCTTGACCCATTAATCTAATCTGTTCATCTTTGTGTCATTATACATACAGTACTTGTACCAAGTTTGGCTTACAAGCTTCACTGGCTCCCCATCCCCCAGAGAATCCAGTACAAAATCCTCCTCTTGACATACAAAGCCCTCCATAACCTGGCCCCATCCTACCTGGCTGACCTCCTCTCCAGACACACTCCCACCCGCAACCTCCGCTCTGCTGGTACCAACCTCCTGACCCCCTCCATCCGGACCAAATTCAGATCCTGGGGGGACAGGGCCTTCTCCATCGCTGCTCCCACCCTCTGGAACTCACTACCTCACACCATCAGAGACTCCTCCTCACTCACCACATTCAAAACATCACTAAAGACCCACCTGTTCAACACTGCATTCAACATTCAACCCACAGCATTTAACCCCTGACTATCTCTTCTCCTTCTCCCTCCTTTTGCTTTAAATATTTCCCTATTGATTGTCTTTTTGCAATTGTTGTTTTCATGTATTGTTATGCATTATGTTTGCCACTCTGTCAAAGCGCCTTTGGGCTTCTGGAAAAGCGCTATACAAAATAAATGAATTATTATTTTATTATTATTAGTTCCCTGCACCCATTCTTAAGTTATCGCGGTAACGAAAACCGATTACAGACTCTGACCTGTGACCTCTTGATGCCAAAATCTTAGCAGTTCATCTTTACCTCATAATACATACTTGTACCAACTTTGGTCAGAATCCCATCACTGTTTCGATAGTTATCGTGGGAAAACAATTTTTACCTAACATGACCTCTGCCTTTGACGTCATAACCCCAAAATATAATCACTTCATCTTTACCTCATTATGCATACCTGCACCAAGTTTGGCTTAGATCCCTTCAGCCGTTCTCAAGTTATCGCGGCAATGAAAACCTATCATGGATGGACGGGCGGGCAGTTGGACGGACAATCAGAAAACATAAAAACGCCGACTAAGTCGCCGGAGGCATAAAAACATATTCAACTTGTGTTAAACTTCCCGTGAAACAGGGAATATAGAGATAATTATAGAATACTACACAGTACAAGGCCCGGCGATGGCCGGACGCACACAGACAGATTTTCTGCTTTCTCAAAAACTCTTAGACTACTCTCTCCTTCACTTTTCTATCAATGCAGCTTTTTTATTTAGGCCTGGCCTCGATGAGGACTACATAATCTGTGCCTGGAGCCTTCCTTCTACATGGAAAAAAAAACAAAAAAAAAACGGGTCGCATGCATGCAGGCACACCGCTACTGAGCTCCTTTTATAGATATTAGATTTTATAGATATGAGCTGTATTAGATTAAATATAAACGTACACAAGCATTCTGAGTATTGCGCTGCAATACATGTCCGCGACCAGCAGTCTGTCGTCCGGAAAACTGTTGGGGAAATTACCAAAGTTGAAAGTGCCATAACTTTGTCAAAAATGATCGAAACGTCGTGAAGTTCGAACTTTATCTGTAACTTATCATGAGGAAACCATGTACCAAGTTTGAAATCATTAGCATTAAGAGTTTAGAAAAAAAAGTCCGGAAAACTGTTCTTTGCGTGATGGACGGACAGACGGACAGATGGACAGACGGAGGAACTGAGTGCCAACCTATAGTCCCCTCCAGTGTACACCGGTAGGGGACTAATAAGGCAGTCACGATGCAGAAAAAAAGAATCTCATCAATAAAGTAGAACAAATGGAGGAAGCCTTACGAGTGAACAGAAAACAACACAAACCACAGATATTCAGCACCAAGATATCCCAGGCATCCAAGACCGACTACAGCAAACCAAGATCCAGGCCACCGAAAAGGATGGACAGACAATATTAGACAGGAATTGGGATTGATATTGCTAATTGAAATTAAGTCAAGTCAGTAATTTCACTTGTTTCGGCCATGTGACTCTCCCCCAAAGGTTTCAGCAGAATATACAGTCATGGCTAAAAAATATTGGCACCCTTGCACTTTTTTCAAATAATGCACCATTTCTTCCAGAAAATAGTTGAAATTAAAAATATTTTGGTATCCACATATGTATTTCTTTGGTTGTTAGAGTTGTTAGAAATAATTACATTTCAAGCAGGTGATTCTCCTTTACTTTGGAATTGAACTCACCTGTGGTGAGTTGCAGGTGCCTGCAATATAAAAATCACTCATTCAACCAGTTTGAATGGAGAAAAGGAGTCATTCTGCTGGTTTGTGTCACTGGTGTACCACAATGAGCATGGAGAAAATAAAGAAAACCAGAGAATTGTCTGAGGAGGTCAGACACAAGATTGTAGCCAAGCATGGACAATCTCAAGGCTACAAGTCCATTTCCAGATACCTTTATGTTCCTGTGTCCACCGTACACAATGTTCTCAGGAAGTTTAATGGCCATGGCACTGTAGCCAACCTCCCACGACATGGTAGCAAGATAAAGCTTGATTGAAGATTGCAGCGAATGATTGTTCGAATGGTGGAGCAAGCACCTCAATCAACTGCCAAACAGATTCAAGCTGACCTTCAGACACAAGGTAGGACAGTTTCAATTCACACCATCCGTCGCCAACTCGATGAAAGGGGATTATATTGGAGGAGACCCAGGAGGACCCCACTGCTGTGAAAGCCCGACTGGATTTTTCCAAAACACACCTGAACAAGCCAAAATCCTTCTGGGAGAATGTCCTGTTGACAGATTAGACCAAATTAGAGCTTTTGGTGAAGCACATCATCTCTATGTTTACAGAAAACAAAATGAAACCTTCAAAGAAAAGAACACCTTCCCTACAGTCAAACATGGAGGAGGTTCAATGATGTTTTGGGGTTGCTGTACTGCTTCTGGCACTTGGTGCCTTTAATGTGTGCATGACGTCATGAAATCAGGAGATTACCAAGGCATTTTGGAGCGCAATGTTCAACCCAGTGTCAGAAAGTCGGGTCTCCGTCGAAGGTTATGGGTCTTGCAGCAGGACAATGACCCCAAACACATTTCAAAAATCACCCAGGAATGATTCAAGACAAAACGCTGGATTGTTCAGAAGTGGCCAGCAATGAGTCCAGATCTAAATCCCATTGCACACTTGTGGGGAGATCTGAAAACAGCAGTTGGGAGAAGGAACCTTTCAAATCTGGGAGAACTGGAGCAGTTTGCACAAGAAGAGTGGGCCAAACTGCCAGTAGAGAGGTGTAGGAAGCGCATTCATGGCTATAGAAAGCTCTTGACTGCAGTTATTTTGTCCAAAGGCTGCGATACCAAATATCATGTCTCGGGTGTCAATAATTTTGTCAATGCCATTTCTTTTTATTTTCCTAATTAAAATAATATATTAAGTTCTGAATCAAAAACAAAGGTTCTGTAATATTAACAGTGAAATAAAGAATTGTGGAGACCAAATACTTTTGTCAATTTCAACTTATATTTAGAGAAAATTGTGAGTTATTTGTTAAAAGTGCAAGGGTGCCAATATTTTTGGCCACGACTGTATATATAGTGTCTTCAGAAAGTATTCTCACCCCTTGACTTTTTTCACTTTTTGTTGTGTTACAGCCCGAATTTAAAATGGATTAAATTGAGATTTTCTTTGGTCACTGATTTACACTTAACACCCCATAATGTCAAAGTGGACTTTCGTTTTCAGAATTTTTTACAAATCAATAAAAAATGAATACCTGAAATATCTTGATTCAATAACTATACAACCCCTTTGCTCTGACATTCCAAAAGTGCATCCAATTTCCTATCATCCTTGAGATGTCTCTACAACCTGATTGGAGTCCACCTGTGGCCAATTCAATTGATTGGACATGATTTAGAAAGAAACCCACCTTTCTATACAAGATCCCACAGTTGACAGTGCCGTCATGATGTCATAATTCAGCTTTCAACTAAACCCAGAGGTTACCGAGCATTAATGTCAGTCTTAGTTTGAAAGAGCTTCATGAATTAGAATTACGAGTTTGTGTGTGTCTATGTGTATTAGGACGGTTCTTAAAAACGAAAGTCAGAAAAGTCATGCTCCTAACACTTAAAAAAATTCCTATGTATGAAAACACCCTTGTGGTGAAATGTTAAGCCATTTGGACTAAATTTAGGGGATGCACACGGAGTTTGTAATTTCACATATTTGGCTCACATAAATGTTTGGAGTTGATGATAATTTTCTCCACTGCTATACTTGTGATTTTGACCATTACAGTTGACCTATGACCTTGCTATGTACTGCACATTTTGAAGTTGTTTTTAAGTTAATTGAATACAGTACAGCTGTACTCTGGTGCATGCAGTTGCTCTCATTGAAGAGTACAATCGTCTCCTGACAAGGGATGAACAGCAAACCCAGTATCTGCTTCAAGTTGTGACAGAACATCGCAAGAGGTTTCCCGATTGCAGGAAATCAATGCTTATCAGGCACAAACATTGAGTGGCTGGCATCCATGAGTCACTGTGCAACCCCTAAAACTTGATGTATTCAAAAAATATTTCACAGGCAGAAGTTTTACCTCAATACAAAAAAAATTAAACGTTAGAAGTAAAACAATAAAAAACATTTTTTTACCTTATGTAGCTAAGAACCACCCAAATGTGTATACATCATGGGAGGAGCAAAGCGCCCCTCCCTTTATACAAGGGATCGTTTCTCTGTATGCAACTTTAAGAAGAAGAACCACCTTTAGAGGCCATTTTTCCCCACAGAGCGGGGGTTGCCTTTTTCAGGCACCATGGTCCCCTTTTTGAAGCAATGTTTTATGGCCGGATGCCCGTCCTGTCACCAACCCTGTTAGTCGCCCCTTGCGACACACAGGGAATTAACAGTGAACTGGTACTCCATTTGCCGACCTCGGAAGGATGACAGGCTGAGTCAACCACCCTGGCGTTAATTCAGCGATGACCGGGATTCGAACCCAGGATCCTAGGATCCTAAGCCGGCACCCTAGCCGCTAAGCCAACACCAGGCTCAAACTTTAACACCTCAACTTTAACATACTCAACACCTCAACTTTAACATAAAAAAAAAAACCACCTTTAGAGGCCATTGCGGGGGTTGGCCTTTTTCGGGAACCATGGTTGTTGTTGTTTTTTGGTCCCCTTTTTGAAGCAATGTTTTACGGCCGGATGCCCTTCCTGACGCCAACCCTTTTTGCCGCCTTTTTAACGACAAACAGGGAATTACCAGTGAACTGGTACTCAATTAGCCGACCTCGGAAGGATGACAGGCTGAGTCAACCCCCCTGGCGTTAATTCAGCGATCGACCGGGATTCAAACCCAGGATCCTAGGATCCTAAGCCGGCACCCTAGCCGCTAGCCCAACATTAACATAGCCCAACTAGCCGCTAGCCCAACTTTAACATAAGGACTGAAAATTCGTTTCTCGGCTTCTACTGGACGAAATCGACCGCAAATTGCAGAAGTAAATGCTTTGTACGTCAAGGCAATATGTTCCAAATTTCAGCAACATCCGTTTCCGCATTCTTGAGTTTTATGAAGAAAACCCTCGAATTCACGTTGGTGTCTGTCTGTCCGTCCGTCTGTCCGTCCGCCCCAAATGTGTTGGCGCTCATATCTCAAAGGCTACGCATTGAAACTAGCTGAAACTTGGAATATACATTGGCCAATACATCTAATTAATGGCTTTCAAAACAAATTCCACCTAAGTGCCATAGTTTTTGCTTGACTCATAGGGGCGAACCCCAAAAAGTTGGATATAGAAAATTTTTGACTGGTAACAATCAATATAGAATGAAGTTGCGTGCCTAGAAAATGAAAAAGCCACAAAAAGAATAGCGGCAAATTTTTTCTTTGTCCAGTATTGGGTTGATACTATATTTCATGATGAGTAATGGGAGAGATGGTTTACAGTATCGGGCAGGACACCCATGCAAACCGCAGGAAATAGGTTGGTTTTTAATTAGTGTAATTTAATTGATGTATGTGATGCCTCCATGTATTTTTTCATCCGGTGTTGTGATTGCCACTTGTAGTAGCCATATAAAATGAACAACATCCTTGGGAAAAATGCCAGGGGTATAGAAAAGGCCCCTTTATATGGTATGTGCCATGAGGCAAAGTATATAAAAGAAGGGACATTCCATGGCTTGTGGAAAATGCCAGACCAAGTAATGCTCTAGATTGGTCTAGAAAAGTTCACATAAGGGGCACCCTACATATATTCCTTTGGTAAAATGGCAGGGGCATAGAAAAGGCCCCTTTATGTAAGGGTATGTGCCATGTAGCAAAGTAGAGAAAAAAGGGACATTCCATAGCTTATAGAAAATGTCGAACAATAGAAAACAAGGGGCATTCAAAAAAAATCTCATGTGCATGCTGTACTACCCTTGTGGTCTTAGGAGGAACCAAGTAATGCTCTAGAAAAGTCCATATCAATGGGCGCCAATTTGATTCATACACCTGCACGAAGAAGTAAATGTATTTTATTTGCCAGATGTAGGGCACCCCTTTATATGAACGTTTCTAGAGTATTACTTGGTTCCTCCTAAGAAAACAACCTGGGTAGTACAGCATGCACACGAGATTTTTTGAATGTCCCTTATTTTCTCTCATCTGCATTTTCCACAAGCCATGGAAGGTCTCTTCTTTTATATTGTTCGACATTTTCTACAAGCTGTGGAATATCCCTTCTTTTATAGTTTGCCACATGGCACATACCATACAAAGGGGCCTTTTCTATGCCCTTGGCATTTTTCCCAAGAATATGTATGTATGTGTGCGTGCGTGCGAGCGTCAGTGTGTCTATCAGTGTGTGTGTGTCTCTGTCAGTCTGTCAATCAGTGTGTGTGTGTCTCTGTCAGTCTGTCAATCAGTGTGTGTGTGTCTCTTGTCAGTCTGTCAATCAGTGTGTGTGTGTGTGTCTCTGTCAGTCTGTCAGTCTGTCAATCAGTGTGTGTGTGTGTGTGTGTCTCTGTCAGTGTGTCAATCAGTGTGTGTGTGTGTCTCTGTCAGTCTGTCAATCAGTGTGTGTGTGTGTGTGTGTGTGTGTGTGTGTGTGTGTGTGTGTGTGTGTGTGTGTGTGTGTGTGTGTGTGTGTGTGTGTGTGTGTAGCCTTTTCTTCGATTTCTATACAATTCCATAACCCTTGATCAATCACCAAATTTTGCTTTTGAGCTGGAGTTGCCCAGGGTCAGGTCATGGGCACAACCCCTCCCCCACACCAAATTCTCTTTATGTATGTTTTTGTATGTCTGAAAATCCAGAAACTGACATCAAACAATAAAATGAGGCCACTTGGCCCATCAATGCCGTGGTGCGCTCTCTGGCTATTTTTTTGCTACAGCCTTAACCCTTTGAGTACGGATGACGTCCAGTGCCGCAACCCGCGAAAAAGTTTTGTGTATGAATGACGTTACTACACGTCATCGACTATACCTATAAATAGATCGTCAGTACGTGGTTGCATTCCCGTACCAAAATGCCAAAGTTATCCTGTCAATCCCGTATCCTGTCAATTAAAAAAAAATCCCGTACTCAAAGGGTTAAACATAAACCTTGATATTTTACGAAAGTCTAAGTAACCTGATCTTAATTGGGTGACCCAGCTTGTACAGTGCCTTCAGAAAGTATTCACACCCCATGACGTTTTTCACATGTTGTTGTGTTACAGCCTGAATTTAAAATGGATTAAATTGAGATTTTTTTGGTCTTATATTGAGATTAAATTGAGATCTACACATAATTGAGATTTTTTTTCTACACATAATTGATATTCTACAACCCATAATGTCAAAGTGAAATGTTTTGGTTTAAATTTTTTTTACAAAATAATTAAAAACGAAGAGCTGAAATATCTTGAGTCAACAAGTATTCAAACCCTTTGCTATGAATCTCCAAATTGAGCTCAGGTACATCCAATTTCCTTTCATCATCCTTTGGATGTCTCTACAACTTGACTGGAGTCGTCCTATGGCCGATTCAATTGATTGGACATGATATAGAAAGAAACACCTTTCTATATAAGGTCCCACAGTTGACAGTGCATGCCAGAGCAGAAACTTTATCATGAAGTCCAAGGAACTGTCCGTAGAACTCCGAGATAGAATTGTGAGGAGGCATAGATCTGGGGAAGAGTATAAAACAATTTCTAAGAGTGTTGAAAGTTCACCAGGGCACAGTGAGCTCCATCATTAGGAAATGGAAGGAATATGGAATGACTCAGACACTTTCTAGAGCTAGCCGTCCGACCAAACTGAGTAACCGTGCAAGAAGGACCTTGGTCAAGGAGGTGTCCAATAACCCAAAGACCACTCTGACAGAACTAGAGTTCCTTGGGTGAGATGGGAGAACCTGCAGGAAGAATAACAGTCTCTGCAGCACATCACAAATCCAAGATTTATGGGAGAGTGGCACATTTATGGGAGCACGCCTGGAGTTTGCAAAAAGGCACGTGAAGTACTCTGAGACATGTGGCAAAAAAGATTCTGTGCTTTGCCGAGACAAAAATTTAACTCTTTGGCCTGAATGCAAAGAGATTCGTCTGGTGGAAAAAAAGCACAGCTCATCACACATGTCACACCATCCCAACCCTGACGCATGGTGGAGGCAGCATCATGCTATGGGGATGCTTTTCAACGGCAGGGTCTGGGAGACTTGCAAGGATAGAAGGAATTATGAATGGAGTCAAATGCAGGCAAATCCTTGAAGAGAACCTGCTTCAGAGTGCAAAAGACCTTCGACTGTGGTGAAGATTTAAATTCCAACAAGACAAAGATCCCAAACATACAGCCAAAGCAACAATGGAATGGCTCCAGAACAAGAATGCGAAAGTCTTTGAATGGCCCAGCCAAAGGCCAGACTTAAATCCCATTGAGAATCTGTGAAAAGACCTGAAGATTGCTGTTTACAGACACTCCCCATCCAACTTAACAGAGCTTGAGCAAGTCTGCAAGATTGAGGAAACTCCCCAAATCTAGATGTGCAAAGCTTACTTGAAGCTGATCTAAAGCAAATCTACAGACATACCCAAGAAAACTCGAAGCTTTAATCACTGCCAAATGTGCTTCTATGAAGTATCGACTCAGGGGTTTGAATACCTATGTAAATTAGATATTTCTGTATTTCATTTTTTAATTATTTTGTAAATATTTCCAAAAAAAACAAAAAACAAATTCCACTGACATTATGGGGTATTATTTGTAGATCAGTGACAAAAGAATCTCAATTTAATCCATTTTAAATTCAGGCTGTAACAAAATGTGAAAAAGTCAAGGGGTATGAATACTTTCTGAAGGCACTGTATATCAATACAGCAACACAGATTGTTAGAAGGTATGGATTGCAGCAAAAGCTCGGTATTATTACGGGCAAAGCAATTTTAAAACAATTAAATAAATGGCTGCAGTAACCTACGGTTTGGCGGTACTCATGTCCACAGGCTCTTCACAGGAGTTTTCTTTGTCAGACGATGAAGATGATGCAGGCCTGCCATCAACCCATGAACGCTCTCCTGCAGCCAAAGTGCCGGTTACAAAAACATCCTTCTCAGACACTTCAGCTGATGAAGAAACCGAATTTGTCACATTCATCTTCTCAAATTCAGAATCATCGGCTTGAGCATTTTCAGGTTTTTTTTCACTTTCATTCAACTTTCCAGCAGAATTCTCAACTGATTCCCGTTCCAAGACCTGTTCCACAGAGCAAGAATCCTTGGAAACTGGAGGCACCCTGATCTCTCTTTCCTCCTCCATTTCCTCCTTACACAACTTCTCTGTATCCTCCAGGTTCTCATGTTCTTCACCTTCTACCTCTAGAGTAGGGTCTTTAACGTCACTTTTATCGGTCGCATCTGTATCGACCCGATTCCTCTCGACGTCTTCCTCAGTTTCGGTTGTCTTCACAGGTTGTAAAGGATCGGTTATGGAAGTCTTCCCATCCTCCTCCATAACAGCCTCAGGGCCATCGAGTTCCGAGTCATCACCCGATAGTCGCGTCCGTTTGCTATTCGAAGCACAATCCAAGGTTGTTTCAGCTCCATCTTCAGCCCTGAGCCGTTTTTCTCCTCTTACATCTTCTACCCCTTCCATCACCTGCTGGCACAGGGTAGGTAAAAATGAGCCATCACACACAGCAAAGAAAGAAGTCTTATCTATCTATAATTCCAGTAATCTCTGTCTGTCTGTCTGTACGTTTGTTTGTTTGTCTGTGACCGCTGTTTCTCGACAACTACCGGTCCGATATACTTGAAACTTGCCAGGTATATTGCTGGGGACCCGAGGATGTGCCTTTTCAAGGTTTCATATTAATCGGACAATTACTTACCGAGCTATGTCCAAAAAACGATTCAACCAATCAGAGAGCAGCGAACGATCGCGTGTGCCGAACGTGGAGGACACACTCTGCCTCGGATGGCACATTTGAGAGCGTATTCATTTATTTCACGTTTGCAAACTATGTTGGCGTTAAACTATGTTTTAAAACTAATAAAACCGAATTTGCGATTCATTCGCTTTCCTGCGCGTTTGTGCACGCGATGGCGATTTCTTTACCAAACTCCGGAAGCCGTTCGCTTTGGACCAAACCATTGCATGTAAATAGAGGGGGGGGATTGTCACCGTACTCGCAAGCCGTTCGCTTTGGACCAAACCATTTCATGTAAATAGAGGGGGGGGATATAATTTTAGATATAGATATAGTACGGGCAATGCCCTAGTATTTGAAAATGGCAATCATTATTGCCATGAGAAACTTTGAGAGAGATTGTTATTGATTAATAAAGGCCAAAAGTGCCCTCCTAAAAACACGAAACCAAGGTGTGAACAAGAGACACGACTCAATGACAAAACAGCACTTTGTTGCATGAACTTGAGCTATCATTGGAGAAGCGTGTGTTTGCTGCTTCTTTTTGTGTGTATTTTTGTTTTTCTTTGATGCTTGTGTTTGTGTTCCTTTTTTTTGTGTTTATTTAATGTTTGTTTTTGTGGGTTTGTTTGTTATTGTGTGTGTGTTTACATGGATTTTTTGTTTTTGGGGGTTTGTTTGTTTATGTGTTTTTGTGTTTATTTGACCTCTATGCACTATTGAACCAATGGATGGAGTGAATTGAAAACTAGTGGTTGTACTGGGTGTGTACACGAGAAGGCTTTATGTGGTTTAAGAAAAAAAACTTGTAGTCCCGGGGGTTTCGGGTGGGTACAGCACCCCCAATTTGTTCAATGTAAATAATGAAAGCCAACATGCGAAGACCGGGCACAACGAAAGGCCCACCGGAGAAGACCGGGCACCACGAAAGGCCCACTGGAGAAGACCGGGCACCACGAAAGGCCCACCGGAGAAGACCGGGCACCACGAAAGGCCCATCGGAGAAGACCGGGCACCACGAAAGGCCCACCGGAGAAGACCGGGCACCACGAAAGGCCCACCGGAGAAAACGGGGCACCACGGAAGGCCCACCGGAGAAGACGGGGCACCACGAAAGGCCCACCGGAGAAGACCGGGCACCACGAAAGGCTCACCGGAGAAGACCGGGCACCACAAAAGGCCCACCGGAGAAGACCGGGCACCACGAAAGGCCCACCGAAGACCGGGCACCACGAAAGGCCCACCGGAGAAGACCGGGCACCACGAAAGGCCCACCGGAAAAGACCGGGCACCACGAAAGGCCCACCGAAGACCGGGCACCACGAAAGACCCACCGAAGACCGGGCACCACGAAAGGCCCACCGGAGAAGACCGGGCACCACGAAAGGCCCACCGGAGAAGACCGGGCACCACGAAAGGCCCACCGGAGAAGACCGGGCACCACGAAAGGCCCACCGGAGAAGACCGGGCACCACGAAAGGCCCACCGGAGAAGACCGGGCACCACGAAAGGCCCACCGGAGAAGACCGGGCACCACGAAAGGCCCACCGGAGAAGACCGGGCACCACGAAAGGCTCACCGGAGAAGACCGGGCACCACGAAAGGACCACCGGAGAAGACCGGGCACCACGAAAGGCCCACCGGAGAAGACCGGGCACCACGAAAGGCCCACCGGAGAAGACCGGGCACCACGAAAGGCCCACCGGAGAAGACCGGGCACCACGAAAGGCCCACCGGAGAAGACCGAGCACCACGAAAGGCCCACCGGAGAAGACCGGGCACCACGAAAGGCCCACCGGTGAAGACCGGGCACCACGAAAGGCCCACCGGAGAAGACCGGGCACCACGAAAGGCCCACCGGAGAAGACCGGGCACCACGAAAGGCCCACCGGAGAAGACCGGGCACCACGAAAGGCCCACCGGAGAAGACCGGGCACCACAAAAGACCCACCGGAGAAGACCGGGCACCACCAAAGGCCCACCAGAGAAGACCGGGCACCACAAAAGGCCCACCGGTGAAGACTGGGCACCACCAAAGGCCCACCAGAGAAGACCGGGCACCACGAAAGGCCCACCAGAGAAGACCGGGCACCACCAAAGGCCCACCAGAGAAGACCGGGCACCACCAAAGGCCCACCAGAGAAGACCGGGCACCACCAAAGAAGACCGGGCACCACCAAAGGCCCACCAGAGAAGACCGGGCACCACCATAGACCCACCAGAGAAGACAAGGCACAACGAGCGCAGATTGGCGAAGACCGGGCACAACGGACGCCAACAGGCGAAGACCGGGCACAACGGACCCCGACACACGAAGACCGGGCACAACGGACCCCGACACGCGAAGACCGGGCACAACGGACCCCGACACGCGAAGACCGGGCACAACGGACACCGACACGCGAAGACCGGGCACAACGGACCCCGACACGCGAAGACCAGGCACACCGAACGCCAACCGGGGAAGACCGGGCACAACGAACACTGGTACGCGAAGACCGGGCACAACGGACCCCGACACGCGAAGACCGGGCACAACGGACCCCGACACGCGAAGACCGGGCACAACGGACGCTGAGAGGTGAAGACCGGGCACAACGGACGCTGAGAGGTGAGACCGGGCACAAGGAACGTCAACTTAGGAGGAACGACCAATTGATGAAGTGTGGGAAGTAGGCCTACTACAACTACTGGTAAAGACCTTGTAGTTGTATGTATGTCTATGACGCGCACAAACGCGTTTCCTCCATAAACATAATCATGAATCGTCATCAAGGCGGAAAATGGTCTCGACGAATAGTTCCGTAATTCCGTTCACTCCGAGAATTTTATCTTCAGTTTCGATTCGAAGAAAGTAAAACTATTCTCAGGTCGAAGCCGCGCGAGGAAAAGGTGACCCGAACCAGCGAGGTGGGTTCAGAGTGCAAGCCCCCAAAAGCCTCACCACTAGGCCCGACGCTCCTACTAAATATAGTGATAGGGCGGAATGATTATTTATTTATCAATGAGACAACGATCGGGATGAAACTGCCCCCCCCCCTCCCCCTCCCCGCCCAACCCCCCCCCCCCCCCTCCTCCAAACGCACCTCGCGCAACGCTCCGGTTCGCTCGCGACCGGTCCGCCTCGGACTCCCTCCAGGACTAGTGCGAACCAATCGGCCTTTGTGCCGGGCCGGGCATGGCGGTGAGCACGCGAGTCGCGAGGAAGCGAACCGAGTGCACGGTGAGCGCGGCCCGGCCTCGGGGTTCGACCCCGGGCGAGGGCGCTGCCGGGCACGCCGCTCGGGAACGCCTACCGGGCCGGGTCGATCCCCCCTCTCCGGGTCCACGCTCTTCTTCTTCCTTGGGGCCCGTGTGCGCCGCCGAGCCACCCGAGTGCGGTCCAACGCGGCTCGCTTGCTACACGAACCCGGCGGGACCCGCGAGCCCGTCCGCACACGACCCTCAGTCGTTCCTGGTCACGTGAACCGCACCTGGTCTCACAGGTCGACGATCCTTTCGAAGCGCGATTACCGCTTTCAAACTTTCTCAAGCGACATCGCCACACGCCATTCGCACTGTACGCGCACCGATCGCACTGTACACCCTCCTGCCCATACAGTGCACGCAAATAGCGTACTGTACGCGAGGATCTCCACGTGCCCGACAGGGACAACGCGCGACGAGTCCCTCGAGTTTTTAACCACAGACCGGTGGCGGGGGAGGTGCGGGTGTTGAACCTGGAGGGTCGGGTCGATGGTCATGGGACACCGATTGCGCAAAGATGCACACGTGGTCAAGGACCGCGGAAGGTCGATCCGTCACGTGACTCGAAAGCGGTACTTCGGAGATTAAATGGCGGACGAAGACCCCCATGAAGGCGGATAACGCACGTGCACATCTCTCATTCATCTTCTCACCTTGACACGTCACGGACGCTCACCTCTGCCGGCGAGGCTGCCAGGGTCTCGCCCCGCCCATGAACACCCGATTACCCGTCTCGAAGGGTCGCGAGAGCGCCACGCCGCGCCCCCGGATCTCGCGACTCTTTGTTCATTATATCAGACCTTCGCGGTCCCCCAATCCCGGACCAAGACCCACCTCCCCTACCGAGATTCCTTTTAACCAATCAAATCGCCGGTCCACGCACGCACCGACACTCACCTTTTCCTCGAGCGACGCGCGACCGGTCACGGCGGCACCGGCTTTGCGATCTTTGTTGTTTTTTTTTTCCCCAGCACCTCGTTGTTACCTCGTTATCTTTCTCAACCTCATCCACCGGAACTCAGCACACGCCCGGGAACCACCAAGCACCAATCGAGAGGTCTTCGCTCTTCTCCCCTCGGATCTGATCGAGCAACACGAAAGGCTGTACACCTTAGCCGTGTAAAAAAAAAAATCAATATGTCGCGGTCTACGAATCCTCACAATGGATGTTTACCCCCCCGGCGTCGACCCGTGCACCCTCCCGTGCCGAGGTTTGCGGTCTCCGTGCGCAAGTACGAACCGGCGAGACGTGGTGGCGCTCAAGGCCGCGGGTCGACAGTCGAAGCCTTCGCTCTTTCCTTCTCCCCGTCCGTCTCTCCCGAGGGGTTCGCGACCGCGGGGTGGGGGCACCGGGCGGCACCAAAGTGTCTTTAACCCGTGAGTGTCCGCGAGCAACGGCCGACTCACCCGAGGGTCCCGAAGCACGTGAAGCTCTCGGCGCGAGGACGCACGTGGTGGCGCACGTGCTGCCAGCGACCACCACGGTCTACGTGCTATCGCGGGCACCCCCACGGAGGCTTCACCGCTCCGAAGCGGTACACTGTTGCTTGGGCGTATTCCGTCGAGGTCGTGGGGGCAAAGCCAAAGTTAATACGGTCACGACCTTGAGCTCCATGGCCGCACGAGACCTCCATGATGGTGTTCGGAGACCATTTTATAACGACTCCGTCAAATTGAACGTCTTGGAGAGCCGCGGTCTTCGATTAAACGGTGGAACGGCGATTTCGGGTGATGTTCCTTCCGGTCACCGCGGCCTCGAACACCCCTAAAAAACACTCTCAAACCTGATCGTCCATTCATGGGAGTTCGGCCCGATCGTTGGGGAAACCCTGCGGACATTGATTAAGCTGGCGGTCCTGTCGACGTTCGAGCAACCTGAGTGTCATTTTAAGGGTTAATGGCGGACGATGAGGTCGAGCACGTCCGGGTGGGGAGGGAGTTGAGGAGGTTTAGTCTCGCGGGGAAATGCAGATGAGAGAGTGGGGCGGGGAGATGCAGATGGGTAAGAGGTCCGTAATGGGGAAGGTGGGGGTGGAATGCGAACTAGGGGTGCAGCCTCGGAGGGGGAACTAGAGGTGACGCGGCTGATGGTGGCGTGGGGAGGGAATGCATTCCAACGTGAAGTGAGGAGTTGGGGGATGAGGGAGGCCAATGGATCTGGGGGTGGGGGGGGGAGTGGATCTGATGGGAGGAGGGGACCCTGACGGTTGGAGGGGGGTGGGAGGGAGTGGACCTGACGGTTGGAGGGGGTGGGAGGGAGTGGACCTGACGGTGGGAGGGAGTGGATCTGGGGGGGGGGGGAGGGAGTGGATCTGGGGGGGGGGGGAGGGAGTGGATCTGATGGGAGGAGGGGGCCCTGACGGTTGGAGGGGGGTGGGAGGGAGTGGACCTGACGGTGGGAGGGAGTGGATCTGACGGGGGGGAGGGGGTTGGGAGTGGATCTGACTGGGGAGAGGGGCTGGGAGTGGAGGCCAGTGGATCTGACGGGCGGGGGGAGTGAGGGAGTGGATCTGGGGGTGGGGGGGAGGAGGTTGGGAGTGGATCTGACAGGGGGCTGAGGGAGTGGATCTGAAGGGAGGAGGGGGGCCTGACGGTGGGAGGGGGGTGGGAGGGAGTGGATCTGATGGGGGAGGAGTGAGGGAGTGGATCTGGGGGTGGGGGGGGGGAGGGAGGTTGCGAGTGGATCTGACGGTGGTTGGAGGGGTTGGGGGTGGAGGACAGTGAATCTGACAGGGGGGTTGGGAGTAGATCTGAAGGGGGGGGGGGTGAGGGAGTGGATCTGAAGGGGGGGGGTGAGGGAGTGGAACTGATGGGAGGAGGTGGACCTGACGGTGGGGAGGGGGGGTGGGAGGGAGTGGATCTGACAGGGGTGAGGGGAGTTGGGAGTGGATCTGACTGGGTGGGGGGGGGGGGAGTAGGGAAGGGAGTGGATCTGACAGGGGGTAGGGTGAGGGAGTGGATCTGGGGGTGGGGGAGGAGGTTGGGAGTGGATCTGTCGGTGGGGGGGGGGGGGGGGGTGGAGGACAGTGGATCTGACCGGGGGGTTGGGAGTGGATCTGAGGGGGGAGGAGTGAGGGAGTGGATCTGATGGTGTGGGGGAGGGGGGGGAGGGGAGTGAGTGGAGTGAGTGATCTGACAGGGGGGGGAGTGAGTGGATCTGATGGGGGGGAGGGGGGCTGGGAGTGGATCCTACTGGGGGGGCTGGGAGTGGAGAGCAATGGATCTGACGCGACGGCCGGGGGCGGGGGGGGGGGTTGTGAGTAGATCTGATGGGGGGGGGGGGTTGGGAGTGGATCTGATGGGGGGGTGGGGAGTGGATCTTGGGGAGGTGGTTGGGAGTGGATCTGATGGGGAGGGTGAGGGAGTGGATCTGGGGGGGGGGGGGTTGAGGGAGTGGATCTGACGGGGGGGGGGCTGGAGGACAGTGGATCTGACAGGGGGGTGAGGGAGTGGATCTGAAGGGGGAGGGGTGAGGGAGTGGATCTGATGGGCGGGAGTGGACCTGACGGTGTGGGGAGGGGGGTGAGTGGATCTGACGGGGAGGGAGTGAGTGCATCTGATGGGAGAGGGGGGAAGTAGATCTGATGGGGGTGGGGGGGGGGTGGTAGTGGATCCGACGGGGGGGCTGGGAGTGGACCTGACGGTGGGAGGGAGTAGATCTGATTGGGGGGAGGGGGTTGGGAGTGGATCTGATTGGGGAGGGGGGCTGGGAGTGGAGGACAGTGGATCTGACGGGGGGGGGGGGTTGGGAGTGTATCTGACGGGGGAGGGTTGGTTGGAAGTGGATCTGATGGGGAAGGGAGTGAGGGAGTGGATCTGGGGGTGGGGGGGAGGAGGTTGGGAGTGGATCTGACAGGGGGGCTTAGGGAGTGGATCTGAAGGGGGGGGAGTGAGTGGATCTGATGGGAGGAGGGGACCTGATGGTGGGAGGGGGGTGGGGAGGAGGGGACCTGATGGTGGGAGGGGGGGTGGGATGGAGTGGACCTGACGGTGGGAGGGAGTGGATCTGATGGGGGAGAGGGGGGGTTGGGAGTGGATCTGACTGGGGAGGGGGGCTTGGAGTGGAGGACAGTGGATCTGACGGGGGGGGGGGTTGGGAGTGTATCTGACGGGGGGAGGGTTGGTTGGAAGTGGATCTGACGGTGGCTGGAGGGGGAGTGGGGGTGGAGGACAGTGAATCTGACAGAAGGGTTGGGAGTAGATCTGAAAGGGAGGTGAGGGAGTGGATCTGAAAGGGGGGGTGAGGTTGTGGATCTGATGGGAGGAGGTGGACCTGACGGTTGGAGGGGGGTGGGAGGGAGTGGACCTGACGGTTGGAGGGGGGTGGGAGGGAGTGGACCTGACGGTGGGAGGGAGTGGATCTGATGGGGGGGGGAGGGGGGTTGGGAGGGGATCTGACTGGGGAGGGGGGCTGGGAGTGGAGGACAGTGGATCTGATGGGGGGGGGGGTTGGGATTGTATCTGACAGGGGGAGGGTTGGTTGGAAGTGGATCTGACGGGGGAGGGAGTGAGGGAGTGGACCTGGGGGTGGTGGTGGGGGGGGGGGGGAGGTTGCGAGTGGATCTGACGGTGGCTGGAGGGGGAGTGGGGGGTGGAGGACAGTGAATCTGACAGGGGGGTTGGGAGTAGATCTGAAGGGGAGGTGAGGTAGTGGATCTGAAAGGGGGGGGGTGAGGTTGTGGATCTGATGGGAGGAGGTGGACCTGACGGTTGGAGGGGGGTGGGAGGGAGTGGACCTGACGGTTGGAGGGGGGTGGGAGGGAGTGGACATGACGGTGGGAGGGAGTGGATCTGACGGGGGGGGGAGGGGGGTTGGGAGGGATCTGACTGGGGAGGGGGGCTGGGAGTGGAGGACAGTGGATCTGATGGGGGGGGGGGGTTGGGATTGTATCTGACAGGGGGAGGGTTGATTGGAAGTGGATCTGACGGGGGAGGGAGTGAGGGAGTGGATCTGGGGGTGGTGGTGGGGGGGGGGAGGTTGCGAGTGGATCTGGCGGTGGCTGGAGGGGGAGTGGGGGTGGAGGACAGTGAATCTGACAGGGGGGTTGGGAGTAGATCTGAAGGGGAGGTGAGGGAGTGGATCTGAAAGGGGGGGAGGGGGGTTGGGAGTGGATCTGACTGGGGAGGGGGGGTTGGGCGTGGAGGACAGTGGATCTGATGGGGGGGGGGGTTGGGATTGTATCTGATGGGGGAGGGTTGGTTGGAAGTGGATCTGATGGGGGAGGGAGTGAGGGAGTGGATCTGGGGGTGGGGGAGGAGGTTGGGAGTAGATCTGATGGTGGAGGGGGGTGGGGGGTGGGGTGGAGGACAGTGGATCTGATGGGGGGGTTGGGAGTGGATCTGAAGGGGAGGTGAGGGAGTGGATCTGTGGTGGAGGGGAGAGAATGGGAGGGAGGAGTGGATCTGACAGGGGGGTGAGGGGGGCTGGGAGTGGAGGACAGTGGATCTGATGGGGAGGGGGGGTTGGTAGTGTATCTGATGGGGGGGGTGAGGGGGGCTGGGAGTGGAGTACAGTGGATCTGACGGGGGAGGGGGTGGTTGGGAGTGTATCTGGCGGGGGTTGGGAGTGTATCTGACGGGGGGTTGGTTCGAAGTGGATCTGACGGGGGGGAACTGAGGGAGTGGATCTGACAGTGGGGATGGAGTACAGTGGACCTGACAGGGGCGGGGGGGGGGGGGGGTGAGGGAGTGGATTTGGTGGGAAAGGGGGGTTGGGAGTGGATCTGATGGGGAGGGTGAGGGAGTGGATCTGGGGGGGGGGTTGAGGGAGTGGATCTGACAGTGGGGGTGGAGTACAGTGGACCTGATGGGTGGGGGGGGGTGAGGGAGTGGATTTGGTGGGAAAGGGGGGTTGGGAGTGGATCTGACGGGGGTGGGGGGGTGAGGTTGGTTGTAAGTGGATCTGACGGGGGGGGGTGAGGGGGTGGATCACGGGGGTGGGGGGAGGTTGGGAGTGGATCTGATGGTGGGGGGGGGGTGGAGGACAGTGGATCTGATGGGGGGGGTTGGTAGTGGATCTGACAGGGGGGGGGGTGAGGGAGTGGATCTGATGGGCAGGAGTGGACCTGACGGTGTGGGGGAGGGCGGTGAGTGTATCTGACGGGGAGGGAGTGAGTGCATCTGATGGGGGAGGGGGGGGTGGTAGTGGATCCGATGGGGGGGGGCTGGGAGTGGAGAACGGTGGATCTGACGGGATGGTGGGGGGGGGGGGGTTGGGAGTGGATCTGACGGGGGGGGGTTGGGTTGGTTGGGAGTGGATGGATCTGATGGGGGGGGGGGTTGGGGGAGTGGATCTTGGGGAGGTGGATGGGAGTGGATCTGACGGTGGGGGTGGATGACAGTGGTTCTGACAGGGGAGGGGGGATTGGGAGTGGATCTGACAAGGGGGGGGGGGTTAGGGAGTGGATCTGACAGGGTGGGTGAGGGAGTGGATCTGACAGTGGGGATGGAGTACAGTGGACCTGACGGGGTGGGGGGGGGTTGGAGTGGATCTGACGGCAGGGGGAGGGTGCGGTGGAGGACAGTGGATTTGGCGTTTGGGGGGGAGGGGAGAAGGGAAAGTGGTTCCTGTGGAGGAGCGGGGGGATAGGTCGAGCTCCAGGGACGGGAATTCTGTAGTTGCTGCCAGTACCCAAGACCTACGTTAACCCCCACCAACAAGGTCGTGTTGGTTACGACACCTCGTTTCGTGAACGAAGTTTAACATCACTGTCATGCTTTTAATGGGATTGTATAATTAATGAACCGGGGATCCGTCGGAGCATTATAATGCCGAGTCAGCGGGTCGAGTGCGAGAAGGGTTAGGAGGGGTAGTGGGGTAGACATTGAACCACAAGAACGATTGATAAAATGATTAGCAAATTGAATGAGGGATGACGTGATAGTCCCCGTTCCCACTTTCACGAATTTGACGCCGATTCGCGCCGATGTAACATCGTGGCAAGTCGTAGGGGAGACGTGGGAGTGTCGTAGATGTCGTCGGGGGAAGTCCTTAGCAGTCGGGAAAGGTCGTAGTCATGTCGTGGGCACTTTTACGTCGTGGCGCTAATTTTGAAATGTTCAAAATTTTCGCTCGGTCTTCATGGGTCGTCATGTGTCGTAGCAATGTCGTAGTGGTGTCGTGACACGTTGTGTAAGTGTGGTGACGGTTCTTGACCATTCGAGGGAGATCGTGGTGTAGAAATCTACCACGATTGAGGAAGATGTGTCACGATGTGCTACGAATGTTCACGAATGGTTACGGTATAACACGACACCAACACAACCACAACACGAACCATTTAAGACAGAGCCACGATGAACGACGAAAATGTGACGTCAGACGACGCTGAAGCAAATAAACACGATGTTTCACGATGCCACCACGAGTCTGTCACGGCTATGCCAAGAAATCTACAAGACATGGCCACGATGTACCATGAAGTAGACCGATGAGCCACAAATGAACACGAAGTAGCCACGTACGAACCCCGCCAAGACACACACGAAATACCAAGAACAGTCACGATGCTGCCACGGCCAATCCACGACGCCGCCAGGATCACGTGACCACGCGGGTACGGCCACGAGACCACGCCAGTATATATACCGCCTCGAGGTCCGTCGTCGCCATTTTGCAAGCTATTTTCAAGCCAACTACAAGCCGAAATGCCACCAAGGAGGAGTAAGAAGCAGGTTGTTAAACCCAGGAATCAATTTGAAGTCCACTCTGAACCACCAACACCCAAATCGGACGATGATAAGGACGAGGAGGAAATCCAGGAGGCCGAGGGAGACCACTCTGCCCAGGGGGGGCCAGGCTGCCCAGGGTGAAAAGGATACACAGGGGGAAGAGGCTGGCCAGGAGAGAGATGAACTGTCTGACGATACAGAAGAAGGCGGCCAGACAACACAGGGACCCAAGAAGAAGAGGGCTCGTGGGTCCACGTACATTTTCACCATTTGGTTAATTAATTGGTTAATGGTTTCACCTGGAAGAAGAGAACGAAGACTAACCCTCTTCATGGATTTAAAGATACAAAGTGATGGTATTTAGTAATGTACATAGTGATGGACATGTAGGTACTTTACGTGGCCTTCTACGCCGCCTTGTACGTATCAACAGGGCCGCAGCAGCCAGCAGCAGGCTTTCCTCCTCCTCGATGGCAGCCTCTTGAAGTGCTTTTTCGTTGGTGAACATGATGCAGAATGAGAAAACTATGCCACAGCCAATATTTGTAGGGCCTGGACGAGCCGTTCCCACGTGACCGATTACATCGTGGTGGCATCATAGTATGGTCGTGAGATCACCGTGGATAGTCGAAGGTGCCTCGTAGTTTATTCGTGGGAGATCCTTGTAATTCGTGACATGTCGTGTTAATGTCTTGGAATGTCGTGCCAATTCGTTGCATATCGTATCGATGTCTTGGTTGTTCTTATTAGTTTCGTGTCATATCGTACTAGTGTCGTAGCACTGTCGTACTCGCCTCGTAGAAATCGTAACAACATCGTGTCCGTGATGGAATTTTGCACTAAAAGTGCCGACGGGCCGCGACTGACGACGATTTATAGATCTTGGTACATCGGCGTGAATCGTCCTCAAAATCGTGAAAGTGGGAACTTAGCAATACGCCATTGCTCCACCTGTCCCTGAGTAGTGTCGACGTTGGTCTTCGCCTGCCTCGTTCCGTCTGGACCCGACTCTACGATTCTCCCATCCCTGTTGTGTTCCCATTTGACCTGATGTTAAGAGGTGGACAGAGCGGCGTGTTTATTACTTGCAAAATCGAAGATTTTTCAAGTATATTGGTCGGTTGCGTTTGTGGTTCTGTCTGTCTGTTTGTCTGTCTGTCTGTTTGTCACCGGCCTACAGGTCACAATTCAAAACCAATCGTCACGAAACTTCACCAAGTTGTATAGGTCGTCCCAATTGAGAAGCCTATTGATTTTGAGGTCAAAAGTCAAAGGCCATCTGGAGGTCAAATTTCTAAAATTGCCATTTTAAATCCGATTGACTTGAAAATTGAATAGCATTTATATATTGAGTCACTAAATTGGGAAATGAAGTATTTTTGAGGTCAAAAGGTCAAAGGTCAACTCAAGGTAAAATTTTAAAAATCATCAATTTTCATCTGAAAAGCCATCAATTTTCAACCGATTGACTTGAAAATTGAACAGAATCTACATATCGAGTCACTAAATTGGGAAACATACTATTTCTGAGGTCAAAAGGTCAAAGGTCAACTCAAGGTCAAACTTCTACAATCATCACTTTACATCTGAAAACCCATCAATTTTCATCTGATCGACTTGGAAATTGAACAGCATTTGCAAATTGTGTCACTAAATAGGAAAACCAACTATTTTTGAGGTCAAAAGGTCAAAGGTCAACTCTAGGTCAAACTTCCAAAATCATTAATTTTCATCTGAAAACCCATCAATTTTCATCCGATTGACTTGAAAATAGAACAGCATTTGTGTATTGCCTCACTGAATTGGGAAACCAACTATTTTTGAGGTCAAAAGGTCAAAGGTCAACTCAAGGTCAAACTTCTAAAGTCATCATTTTTCATCTGAAAAATCGTCACTTTTCATCCTGTTGACCCGAGCTTTGATCAAGATCGTAAATTTTAATCTTCATGAAATGGACAATTTGCTGTATCAATGGAAACTTTTTGGGGGGTGGATTTTGCAGATTTTTTTTGGGGGGGCGGATTTTGCAAGTATCGTACTCCGCATGACGTGTTCTTGTTTATTTATTTATTTTCATGGTGTTCAATTCAGCAGCATATGTTGAGCATCGTGATTTTGTAATATAATAAAGAACCAGCAGCATAACTGCTTGATGTTAAATCGGGCATCTTTTTGTTTTTACCTTTCTGATTATTTACTTTAAGGGGGCATTATACCATTGAAGGCAAAAAAAAAACATTTTTTTACAAATATACAAATGCATCAATTAAAATGTTTGTTTCCTAGTATTGTATATATGTACCAAGTTTGAACGTAAATGGACTTGTCATAGAGAAGATATAAGCTCCCCATTACACTGAACACAGTAAAAACAACACTGAATCACAGTAATGCACTTTTTGATAAAATGTCTTGATTGAAAATATGCAAAACTATATATGTACATGTTGCTTGATATATGAACATTACATTGGTATACATTACATAGCATTATATTATGCATGGTTACCATGGTAACCAGATGCATACAAATGATGAATTACCACTTTACAGCTTATATCTTCTCTATGACAAGTCCATTTACGTTCAAACTTGGTACATATATACAATACTAGGAAACAAACATTTTAATTGATGCATTTGTATATTTGTAAAAAAATGTTTTTTTTTTGCCTTCAATGGTATAATGCCCCCTTAAACACTGTATCACGCTCTTCTTCAGGTGTCCTGTCTGTGATGGAGAACAGAATGGTGTAACGGCGGCGGTTTCACAAGCGTTACAGTACTTCATTGGAGTCGTTTGTTATTTTAATTAATATCGAGCAATAACGTTTAAAATGCATATCTTTTTTAACTAAACTTTGAACAGTATAGTATTTAAAAGTCAAATCTATTAATTTTAGATTCGCTCATTTAAAAGGCTTTTATTCATTGTATTATCGAGCGAGGCTGGTATTCTCCCTTTTATTAATTTTTATTTTTCAATCAGCCGACTCCAACCAATGACACTTCAGTGAATGGATATTTATTATTGTACTTCGGAATGTAAAACCAGACGAAAATTGTATGAGTATTTATAATACCGTTGTTATTTTTCTCCAGTGGAAAATTTTCAAATTGGAGGTAATAAATATTTAAATTTACTTCGGCCTTCGGGAAACACTTATTATACGCATAGTAATGTGTGGGATGGTAAGCGCAACAAGGATGATGTGAAATAATACTGTAATTGTGATTTAATTAAATAATGATTTAAGAAGGGTTCGAGGTGAAAATGGCTGCCTCCAGTTGCGCTTGCTTTGAGAGATGTAACAGCTGATGAATGTGACATTGTGCATTGAAGGTGCATTTTCCTACTGACAGTGACGTCCTGGCTGTGTTTGCTGACGTGGGTATCAGTAACACACCTGCAGCCGTCGGTTTACCATGATGTTGATGTTGCCGCGAATGCCCCTCCACTGCTGCAAGTTCTTCACGAGGACGAAGTGCTGTTTTCGGTGAGCAACGTATTCGGTGCTTTCCTGCACGCAGTGGTGCACCGCTCCGAGGGTTGCTCGGCTGTAGATGTGATCGTGGCCGTGCGAGCTTGTTTGGGCGGAGCAGTACAAATAGTCCCTGGGCTGAGTACGGTTTACATGCACCCCCCCCCCCCCTTCCCACAACTTAACTTCCCGGGTATGTCCATGTACCCCCCACCTTAGGGGTTAGGAAAAACCATGTTAACAGAAAAAAAACTCATTCCCAAGGTACCTCCCACGCATATTTTGATGTTACCCCCCCCCCCCCCCGTGTCAGTGATTTCCGAAAATTAGGGGTAGGCGAAATTCAAATGGCCATAACTTTTTACCTAGTCATCCTATGGTTGCATATGACCCCTCAAAATGTTTGTCCTGGAACACTCTTTACAATGATATGTGTTATATGCAAATGAGGTCACTAATGAGGTCACCAGAGGTCAAACTATGAGGGAATGAGTTTTTTTTCTGTTAACATGATTTTTCCTAACCCATAGGGTGGGGGGTACATGGACATAATAATAATAATAATAATAATAATAATGCATTTATTTTGTATAGCGCTTTTCATGAAGCCCAAAGGCACTTTGACAGAGTGCAAAACATAATGCATAACAAAACATGAAAACAACAATTGCAAAAAGACAAGAATCAATAGGAAAATATTTAAAGCAAAAGGAGGGAGAAGGAGAAGTGATAGTCAGGGGTTAAATGCTGTGGGTTGAATGTTGAATGCAGCGCTGAACAGGTGGGTCTTGAGTGATGTTTTGAATGTGGTGAGTGAGGAGGAGTCTCTGATGGTGTGAGGTAGTGAGTTCCAGAGGGTGGGAGCAGCGATGGAGAAGGCCCTGTCCCCCCAGGATCTGAATTTGGTCCGGATGGGGGGGGGGGGGGTCAGGAGGTTGGTACCAGCAGAGCGGAGGTTGTGGGTGGGAGTGTGTCTGGAGAGGAGGTCAGCCAGGTAGGATGGGGCCAGGTTATGGAGGGCTTTGTAGGTCAAGAGGAGGATTTTGTACTGGATTCTCTGGGAGATGGGGAGCCAGTGAAGCTTGTAAAGGACGGGGGTGATGTGGTCACGGGTCCGGGAATGGGTGAGTAGACGGGCAGCGGAGTTCTGAATGTATTGGAGTTTATTGGTGATTGTTGAGGGTGAACCATAGAGGAGGCTATTGCAGTAGTCCAGACGGGAGGTGATGAAGGCGTGGATGAGGGTTTCTGCAGCCGTGGAGGAGAGGGATGAGCGGAGACGGGCGATGTTTTTCAGGTGAAAGAAGGCTGTCTTTGTGATCTGTTTAGTGTATTTGTCGAAGGAGAGGGTTTGGTCAAAGATGACGCCAAGATTCCGGATGAGAGGGGAGGTGGATACTGGGATACCGTCGATGTTGAGGGCAAAGTTAGGGGTGGATTTTGTGAGCGTTTTTGGGCCAATGATGATTATTTCAGATTTATCACAGTTAAGTTTGAGGACATACCCGGGAAGTTAAGTTGTGGGGAGGGGGGTGCATGTAAACCCTACTCAGCCCACGGACTAAAGCAGATAACCCTGGGGTATGTTCCATTACCAAGCAGCTTGCTAGCGCTTGCCAAGCCAGTCGATCCTTAGCTCAACCGTGTAGTTGGAGTTCTGGCTTGAGTGCTTAAAGCCAATTGGCGAGCGCTCCACAAGCTGATTGGTAATGGAACATACATACCCCTGGTTCCATTGGGGCTGTTTATTGTAAGGAAAGTTGTTCCCAATGCAGTGTGAAATATTTAGGGAGTTTTCTTGGAATGTCCTTTGACAGTGTAATAGCAGGGACCCACGGAAATTCTGCATAATGTAAATTGTAAAATGTGACTTCAAATCCTCAACCCTTTCTTCTTCAAATCCTCAACCCTTTCTTCTTCAAATCCTCAACCCCCCCACCCCTTCCCAGCCCCGAGTCGTCAACCCCCAGCCCCGAGTCGTCAACCCCCAGCCCCGAGTCGTCAACCCCCAGCCCCGAGTCGTCAACCCCCAGCCCCGAGTCGTCAACCCCCAGCCCCGAGTCGTCAACCCCCAGCCCCGAGTCGTCAACCCCCAGCCCCGAGCCGTCAACCCCCAGCCCCGAGTCGTCAACCCCCAGCCCCGAGCCGTCAACCCCCAGCCCCGAGTCGTCAACCCCCAGCCCTGAGTCGTCAACCCCCAGCCCCGAGTCGTCAACCCCGAGTCCTCAACCCCCAGCCCTCAACCCCCCGCCTCAAGTCCTCAACCCCCCGCCTCAAGTCATCAACCCCCAGCCCCGAGTCCTCAACCCCCAGCCCCGAGTCCTCAACCCCAAACCCCAACCTGCCCTCAACCCTTGCTCCAAGTCTTCAGCCCCAAACCCTCAACCCCCTCCTTTCTCAACTCAGTCCCTTCTGTGCCCCTCCCCCCCCCCCGACTCCTACTGTCAGTCCTCCACTCCCCCTTTTTTCTTCAAGTCCTGATGTGCAAGTAAATATCCACACTGATGATGTGCAGGACATGGAATGAGTGTAAATATACAGTGCCTTCAGAAAGTATTCACACCCCTTCACTTTTTCACATTTTGTTGTGTTACAGCAATACAGCTTGAATTTAAAATGGATGAAATTGAGTTTGTTTGTTTTTGCATTAATCCACACAATATATCCCATAATGTCAAAGTGGAATTATTTTTCGAATTTTTTACAAAAGAATTTAAAATGGAATACAGAAATATCTAATTTACATAAGTATTCAACCTCCTGAGTCAATACTTCATGGAAGCGCCTTTGGCAGAAATTACAGTTTCGAGTCTTCTTGAGTATGTCTGTATTAGCTTTGCACATCTGGAATTGGAGAGTTTTTCCAATTCCTCCTTGTAGATTTGCTCAAGCTCTGTCAAGTTGTATGGGGAGCGTCGGTGAACAGAAATATTAAAGTCTTTCCACAGATTCTCAATGGGATTCAATTCTGGGCTTTGGCTGGGCCACTCAAGGACTTCCACGTTCTTGTTCTGAAGCCATTCCAGTTTTGCTTTGGCTGTACACTTGGGGTCATTTTCCTGTTGGAACATCAATCTTCGCCGCAGTCTAAGGTCTTTTGCATTCTGAAGCAGGTACTCCAAGGATTTGCCTGCATTTTGTTCCATTCATTTTTCCCACTCCATTCTTACAAGTCTCCCAGTTCCTGCTGTTGAAAAACCTTCCCAAAACATGCTGCTGCTACCACCATGCTCCACGTTGGGGATAGTGTTAGTTGGTGATTAGCTGTGTTCAGTTTCTGCCAGACTTAGTGCTTTGTAATCAGCCCAAAGAGCTCAATTTTCATCTCATCATACCACAGAATCTTTTGCCTCATACTCTCAAAGCCTTTCATGTGCCTTTTTGTAAATTTCAGGTGTGCTGTCATGTGCCTTTTTCTCAGGAGCGGCTTCCGTCTGGCCACTCTCGCATAAAGCCTAGATTTTAGAAGTGCTTCAGAGACTGTGTCCTTTCGGCAGGTTCTCCCATCTCAGCCAAAGTACTCTGTAGTTCTGCCACAGTGGTCTTTGGGTTCTCGGTCACCTCCCTGACCAAGGTCCTTCTTGCCCGGTTGTTCAGTTTGGTCAGACGTCAGCTCTAGGAAGAGTCTGGGTAGTTCCATATTCCTTCCATTTCCTAATGATGGAGCTCACTGTGCCCTTGTGAACTTTCAACACTCGGGAAATTATTTTCTACCCTTCCCCAGATCTATGTCTCCTCACAATTCTATCTCGGAGTTCTACTGACAGTTCCTTGGACTTCATGGACGAGTTTCTGCTCTGACATGCACTGTCAACTGTGAGACCTTATATAGAAAGGTCTGTTTCTTTCTAAACCATGTCCAATCAATTGGATTGGCCACAAGTGGACTCAAATCAAATTGTAGAGACATCTCAAGGATGATCAAAGGAAATTGGATGCATTGACTGAAGCCATTTCAGATTTTCATTTTTAATTACTTTGTAAAAATTTCAATTTATATCTGGGTCGGGATTCAAACCCTGTCTAGACAGCTTAGAGGTGGCTGTGCATATCTGTAGACCATCCTGTCAGCCTCACTAAATGTATGATTGAGAGACAGACCGTTCAGAACAATTTGTACGATTCTGATTTTGACGTATTGCTACATTGAAGGACAAATGAGTATATGAGTAGTTGAGGGAACATCTCAGTTGGGTAAATTTTTTCAGTTTGATTATCATTGAGAGTTTCTTATTTAAGACATTCATGCTAACCTTGAACCACCTTTTATGTGCTTGGAGTGTTGCTTAAAGGAGACGGGCCTTTCTGTTTTTAGGATTTTTATTTTTTTATTTTTTTTTGTCGGGCAATCTTGTTTGAAGTTTCATAAATGCAGCCCAAAGCATAGCCAGTCATGTTCTTCATCAACCACATTCTACACACAAATGTTTCCCTTCATGAAATAAGAGCACATCGATTTTTTTTTTTTCCATGCTTACAATATGTTGGAATTTGTCCTCTTCACCTACGACCCTCATTACTTACCTACCTCACTTTGCTTTCCTCTCGTCTCTTCCTCCTACTCTTCGACATCCGCACCTTGCATGTTCATCTTTCCTACTCTTCTTCTCACTTCGCTCATTTTTCTCGACCTCCCTCTCCCCACCCCTCACACTCCTTTTCTGATCATCACAAAGAGGGAGGGCTGGCAGGATTGGCTATGGGTATGCACACTTCCTTACAAGCTGTCTATCCTCGGTTTGAATTCCGACCCAGCTATAAACTGTCATTCACAAGCCAGGTGATTCATCAGTGTGTGTGCTGAGCCTTGGATGGACGTTAAACTGGCGTCCTGTCTATTGTCATTAGTTTGTGGATATTAAAGATCCCACGGTGTCCTTCCTGAAGAGTGGACGAGCTATCGCCAGCACCATAATCGAACTACAAGTTATTGCTCAAACCTACAGGGGGCACTCTTTCTAAAGCTCCCTCCTGTTAAGCATACTATTGAAGTGATCATGTTGGAATTTTGGCATGAACAGTTCTCTCAATTCCCCTGTGTACCATTATAACTTAAATATTCATTGAATTAAAAGCCTGGTGTTGGCTTAGCGGTTAGGGTGCCGGCTTGGGATTCTAGGATCCTGGAGTTCGAATCCCGGTCGATCGCTAAATTAACACCAGGGGAGTTGACTCAGCCTGTACATCCTTCCGAGGTCGGCAAATTGAGTACCAGCTTGCTGGGATGAATGATCCCGGTGTGTACCCTGGTTGAGAAATAGGTACACCGTTTCCCTGCGCATCGTAAGAGGCGACCAAGGGTTGGCGCCAGGAAGGGCATCCGGCCATAAAAACATTGCCTCAAACAGGGAACCATGATTGTCATGGGACCAGTAAGGCTAACCCCCGCTCTAGTGGGGAAAATGGCCTTAAAACGATCATTCATTCATTCATTCATTGAATTAAAAAACAAGGAACTGTTTGGCTGATTAAAAACCATTTTGAAGCAAACAACAAAAAAATCTCCAAAAGGTCTTTTTGTGTTGATAACCTTCCGTGAGGTATTTTTGCCTGAAGGCATCCTGGGCTGTGATGGCATGTTGTTAGTGGCGACCGAGATTGTGCAAAGGTAGGCCAACGCAGTCTTGGGACTTCCAGGATTTTGCCTGATTATGGAGAATAAAGGCGGTCGGAATTTGGCGCACCTTTCAAAAAATGATCACTTAAGGTTCAAAGCATTTTTCTACTTGATGATGTCAATCTCCTCCATTTTGTTGCTCATTCACCATTTTCTTATTGCACAAACCCTTTCTTCTTTTGATTCCCAAATCTTGCAGTGATAACTTTAATGTTTTTGCACTCCATTGAATGTAGACCAAAGTAAAGTGATTGGTTAAGTGCTGGATCTCCACTAGCTCGCTTCCATCACCATCTCCTTTGTCCATGTGCAGAGCCATTGACAAAATGATCGTTTTAATACCTGGCATTTGCACCGGTAACTGGAAAGCCGGAAGGAGCGGGACGTTGCTTCTGCGTCGCTGTTTGCACCGACGGGAATGTGATTCCCAGTACGTGCAAGGCAAAGGTCCTCCATGGGGCGTCGTTTTCTTTGGATCGGACGCCTTTGCCGCAGAAACACTACGATCGCTGATAAAGGCCCGGTGAGGTCGTGTAACTTTTCGTGTGATTCTGTTATGTCTGTCTTTCTTATTGCAGTTTAAAAAAAAAGGTTTCCCAACGCACAAGTCGTTGTTGTTGTTGTTGTTGTTGTAGATGTGGGAATGTTCAATGCTTGTGTTTAATCATTTGCCAAAAATTAAAACCACCTTTTTTACTCAAAAAAATCCCAGAGCAGTAACGGTTGTTAAATTGCCTGAAATCTGAAAAACCCACACATAATTTGGGAACAACACGACTGACGTTTTCATTGTCTACTTTATAACCAAAAGAGTAAACAAAGCAAATATTGAAATGTGGTTTATTTTATAATTTTGTAAGCGGGGGAAGGAAAGAATATGCAAACTTACTCTGTCGGCCCCAAAACTGAACAAGGCCTTGTGAGGCCATATGTTCAAGTGTTGTTTATGCCTAGTCTCCATTGACGAGTCTTTGCTTGGACCAAGCTGCGCATCCCCATTATTGTTTAGGCTAAAAGCTCGAACCAAACATCATTTCATTTTTCAACAAATATTTCATTGTAAAATAATCTAATATTCATCGGTTAAGGACGAATCGGTTCGATTTTGGTGTGTGTGTGTGTGTGTAATGTTACCGATAGACTCCGAAACGGAGAGGCTCACGTGCTTGATATTTGGCATAGACATGGCCATGGAGCCTGGGACGAACATGGCCGAGACAATATTTGACGAGATCCATATTTTTTATTCATATTTACCTCAGCGCATTTCAGCGAAGTACCCGCTAATCTCAGCTAGTGCGAGCAGCTCGCTGATTCGCTCAGAGCGATCACGTGATGTTCCATCCCGTCACACGTTTGCACGTAATTCAGGGCGAAAAGCCATTGCGTTTTTTCACCTTTATGCGACCGTGTTTTGTGTCGATTTTGTGCGATATGAATTAAATTTTAATTCATATTTCGTGTTTACGAATTCGAATACGAAGGATTTCCCCTTTCGATTTCGAATACGAATCGAATACGAGCTTGAGTCGAGAGGGCGAATGTACGGGTTGGGAATGTGCAGGTCTCCCTTCCCCCGCCTGGCAACGCCGGTACTGGAGGACGTGGGTCACAGGATCGGTGAGTCTCCAAAATCCGCTTCGTGCTCTTTGGAAGATGCAGAACGATGTCGCGATTGTTGTGCTGCTCTCCGACCATGAGAACTGCAACGTCATTGTTGACTGGCCCTCCCCCTTCCCCCTCCCCTGTCCGTCCTCCCCCTCCCTTCCCCCTCCGTCCTCCCCCTCCCTCCCCCCTCCACCCTACCCCTTCTCCCCTCCCCCCTTTTCCCCCTCCCTTTCCCCCCTCTTCCCCCTCCCTTTCCCCCCTCCCCTTTCCCCCTTCCCCCTCCCCCTCCCCTTTCCCCCTCCCTCCCCTCCCCCTCCCCCTCACCCCTCCCCCTCCCCCTCCCCCCTCCCCTCACCCTCCCCCTCCCCCTCCCCCTCCCCCTCCCCCTCTCCCCCTCCCCCTCCCCCTCCCCCCTCCCCCTCCCCCTACCCCCTGCCCTCCCCGCCCGGCAATGCCGGGTACTTCTGCTAGTAGTCTCTAATATTCAAACTCTAATATTTATATCATCCAAATTCTAATGTTTATATCATCCAAACAAAAACTAGCAAAAACAGTATTTTATTTCTTCTAGAAGCCAACAGGATTAGAACAGCACTAGGTACTCCTGATAGTATCATATAAACAGGTTAACTTAGCAACCATTTTGAAAATGGTGGCCTTTTTGAAAAAACTTCATGGAAGAGCAATGCAGTAGAGAGGAAAAAGTAAAGTAACTGATAGTGGTGAAATAGATCGATTGAGTGGGGGAAGACCAGGGGACTGAATGGGGCAAGGAACAGGAGAATGAACAATAACATAGAAAGAAGAGGTGAGGAAACACAGCAACAAGGTGAATGAGGCCTACAAGAGCATGCGACCCAGACAAGGACACAAACCTGCACAAGGGTACATGTGAATGCACTCAATGCGACGTGTAAATACATTACATTAACTAACTAGAATAGACCTCGGTAGAGCGCACACCTCCACCAGGTTGAACAGTTTACGTTTTGAATTCCACTGATAGGCCGGATCTCGACCCTGACCTCCAAAATCGAGTTGGATTGTTCTTCTCATCTACCCAACTCATTTACCACGTTTTGGCCGAATCCATCCCCAACTTTTTGCGATGTCATACTATATATCGTTTTGGCCCTATCTCTCAATTGGTGAATTGAGATTGGTTTTTGGTTTGGTCAAAATTTTGGTTTTGATTGGTCTCTCAATTGGTTTTTGGTTTTTTTCTCAATTGGTGAAAAATTACTTGGAAAAAAAAAAAAAAAGGTATCAGGATCTGGATTCGGATCTTCACCAAAATAGAACCGATTCGTCCTTGCCACACACCCAACCTGTCCATCAAATTTCGTCTGAATCTGTCCATAACTTTTTGTGTATTGTACTTATTTAATTAACTCCACAGTACTATTTTCATACATTACAAAATGTATGACCTGTTCATGTTCCACCTCAATTCCATGAAATTTTGTGTGCTCATACCATGTGTTTGTCCATCATTTACTCGTGTCCTTGTAATGCCTGTCAAGGTACACTGATTGCTACTAATGTTTCTCCTGCCTTTGATACATGTACAAGCTTGTATGTGATTGATGTACAATTAGTCTCAGAATGACTTGGCCGAGTCACGACTTCAACTTGATAAGATTGTACTTTCCTGTTCAAATGAATATTTTTGCTTTTCCAGCCATTGTAGAAATGTTCATCGTTTCAGAACAGATGGCATGGTGGGATCTTTGGAGGTGGTGGTCCATAAGAAGGCCCAGAAACCGATTGTGGAGCTGGTGGATAAAGCTGGCCTGACGTGTCATGTGTGGCCTTACATGCCACCCACCCATCATTCATTCCATGTTGGAGTGGTCGTTTCTTTCAGCCGTTTGCTTCCGGAAAGCCTTATTGCTGCTTTCCCTTAGTAAGGAGCCCTACATCAGTCAATCCGTGATGTTTGTGCATTGCATTGTCATCTCTTCAATCTGTTTACAACTATGGCAAGAACATTGAAGTTAGCTGTCTTGTTGCTGGTGTTACCATTTGTTGCAGGTGATTGAAAATGGAAGTGTAGCATCATGAGATGTGTGATTGAAAATGGAAGTGTAGCATCATGAGATGTGTGATTGAAAATGGAAGTGTAGCATCATGAGATGTGTGATTGAAAATGGAAGTGTAGCATCATGAGACGTGTGATTGAAAATGGAAGTGTAGCATCATGAGATGTGTGATTGAAAATGGAAGTGTAGCATCATGAGATGTGTGATTGAAAATGGAAGTGTAGCATCATGAGATGTGTGATTGAAAATGGAAGTGTAGCATCATGAGACGTATGATTGAAAATGGAAGTGTCGCATCATGAGATGTGTGCTTGGAAATGGAAGTGTAGCATCATGAGATGTGTGATTGAAAATGGAAGTGCAGCATCATGAGATGTGTGATTGAAAATGGAAGTGTAGCATCATGAGACGTGTGATTGAAAATGGAAGAGTAGCATCATGAGATGTGTGCTTGAAAATGGAAGTGTAGCATCATGAGATGTGTGCTTGAAAATGGAAGTGCAGCATCATGAGATGTGTGCTTGAAAATGGAAGTGCAGCATCATGAGATGTGTGATTGAAAATGGAAGTGTAGCATCATGAGATGTGTGCTTGAAAATGGAAGTGTAGCATCATGAGACGTGTGCTTGAAAATGGAAGTGTAGCAGCACGAGACGTGTGATTGAAAATGGAAGTGTAGCATCCTGAGACGTGTGCTTGAAAATGGAAGTGTAGCAGCATGAGACGTGTGATTGAAAATGGAAGTGTAGCATCATGAGACGTGTGATTGAAAATGGAAGTGTAGCATCCTGAGACGTGTGATTGAAAATGGAAGTGTAGCATCATGAGATGTGTGATTGAAAATGGAAGTGTAGCATCATGAGATGTGTGATTGAAAATGGAAGTGTAGCATCATGAGATGTGTGATTGAAAATGGAAGTGCAGCATCATGAGATGTGTGATTGCAAATGGAAGTGTAGCATCATGAGATGTGTGCTTGAAAATGGAAGTGTAGCATCATGAGATGTGTGCTTGAAAATGGAAGTGTAGCATCATGAGACGTGTGATTGAAAATGGAAGTGTAGCATCATGAGATGTGTGCTTGAAAATGGAAGTGCAGCATCATGAGATGTGTGCTTGAAAATGGAAGTGTAGCATCATGAGACGTGTGATTGAAAATGGAAGTGTAGCATCATGAGACGTGTGCTTGAAAATGGAAGTGTAGCATCATGAGACGTGTGCTTGAAAATGGAAGTGTAGCATCATGAGATGTGTGCTTGAAAATGGAAGTGTAGCATCATGAGACGTGTGATTGAAAATGGAAGTGTAGCATCATGAGATGTGTGCTTGAAAATGGAAGTGCAGCATCATGAGATGTGTGCTTGAAAATGGAAGTGTAGCATCATGAGACGTGTGATTGAAAATGGAAGTGTAGCATCATGAGACGTGTGATTGAAAATGGAAGTGTAGCATCATGAGACGTGTGATTGAAAATGGAAGTGTAGCATCATGAGATGTGTGATTGAAAATGGAAGTGTAGCATCATGAGATGTGTGCTTGGAAATGGAAGTGTAGCATCATGAGATGTGTGCTTGGAAATGGAAGTGTAGCATCATGAGACGTGTGATTGAAAATGGAAGTGTAGCATCATGAGATGTGTGCTTGAAAATGGAAGTGTAGCATCATGAGATGTGTGATTGAAAATGGAAGTGTAGCATCATGAGATGTGTGATTGAAAATGGAAGTGTAGCATCCTGAGACGTGTGATTGAAAATGGAAGTGTAGCATCATGAGATGTGTGATTGAAAATGGAAGTGTAGCATCATGAGATGTGTGCTTGAAAATGGAAGTGTAGCATCATGAGATGTGTGCTTGAAAATGGAAGTGTAGCATCATGAGACGTGTGATTGAAAATGGAAGTGTAGCATCATGAGACGTGTGATTGAAAATGGAAGTGTAGCATCATGAGACGTGTGATTGAAAATGGAAGTGTAGCATCATGAGACGTGTGATTGAAAATGGAAGTGTAGCATCATGAGATGTGTGATTGAAAATGGAAGTGTAGCATCATGAGATGTGTGCTTGGAAATGGAAGTGTAGCATCATGAGATGTGTGCTTGGAAATGGAAGTGTAGCATCATGAGACGTGTGATTGAAAATGGAAGTGTAGCATCATGAGATGTGTGCTTGAAAATGGAAGTGTAGCATCATGAGATGTGTGATTGAAAATGGAAGTGTAGCATCATGAGATGTGTGATTGAAAATGGAAGTGTAGCATCCTGAGACGTGTGATTGAAAATGGAAGTGTAGCATCATGAGATGTGTGATTGAAAATGGAAGTGTAGCATCATGAGATGTGTGCTTGAAAATGGAAGTGTAGCATCATGAGATGTGTGCTTGGAAATGGAAGTGTAGCATCATGAGACGTGTGATTGAAAATGGAAGTGTAGCATCATGAGATGTGTGATTGAAAATGGAAGAGTAGCATCATGAGATGTGTGCTTGAAAATGGAAGTGTAGCATCATGAGACGTGTGATTGAAAATGGAAGTGTAGCATCATGAGACGTGTGATTGAAAATGGAAGTGTAGCATCATGAGATGTGTGATTGAAAATGGAAGTGTAGCATCATGAGACGTGTGATTGAAAATGGAAGTGTAGCATCATGAGACGTGTGATTGAAAATGGAAGAGTAGCATCATGAGATGTGTGCTTGAAAATGGAAGTGTAGCATCATGAGACGTGTGATTGAAAATGGAAGTGTAGCATCATGAGACGTGTGATTGAAAATGGAAGTGTAGCATCATGAGACGTGTGATTGAAAATGGAAGAGTAGCATCATGAGATGTGTGCTTGAAAATGGAAGTGTAGCATCATGAGACGTGTGATTGAAAATGGAAGTGTAGCATCATGAGACGTGTGATTGAAAATGGAAGTGTAGCATCATGAGACGTGTGATTGAAAATGGAAGTGTAGCATCATGAGACGTGTGATTGAAAATGGAAGTGCAGCATCATGAGATGTGTGCTTGGAAATGGAAGTGTAGCATCATGAGATGTGTGCTTGAAAATGGAAGTGTAGCATCATGAGACGTGTGATTGAAAATGGAAGTGTAGCATCATGAGATGTGTGCTTGAAAATGGAAGTGTAGCATCATGAGACGTGTGATTGAAAATGGAAGTGTAGCATCATGAGATGTGTGATTGAAAATGGAAGTGCAGCATCATGAGATGTGTGCTTGAAAATGGAAGTGTAGCATCATGAGACGTGTGCTTGAAAATGGAAGTGCAGCATCATGAGATGTGTGCTTGAAAATGGAAGTGTAGCATCATGAGATGTGTGCTTGGAAATGGAAGTGTAGCATCATGAGATGTGTGCTTGAAAATGGAAGTGTAGCATCGTGAGATGTGTGCTTGGAAATGGAAGTGTAGCATCATGAGACGATTGAGACGTGTGCTTGGAAATGGAAGTGTAGCATCATGAGATGTGTGCTTGGAAATGGAAGTGTAGCATCATGAGACGTGTGCTTGGAAATGGAAGTGTAGCATCATGAGACGTGTGCCTGAAAATGGAAGTGTAGCATCATGAGATGTGTGCTTGGAAATGGAAGTGTAGCATCATGAGATGTGTGCTTGAAAATGGAAGTGTAGCATCATGAGATGTGTGCTTGAAAATGGAAGTGTAGCACCATGAGATGTGTGCTTGAAAATGGAACTGTAGCATCATGAGATGTGTATATCTTTTGTTTATGAACGGATGGATGGGCACAGCTCTCACAGTAAAGGTGATAATACATGCGACTAGGTCCATTTTAAATCTTCTCGTCTTTCGTTTTCAACGACCTTCACAGTGGGATTGTAAACGTACACCCGAGCCTTTTGCCACGCTGGCGAGGCCCTGCGCCCATCATGCACACCGTGCTCAGTGGGGATTCGGAGACTGGGGTTTGCATCGTGCACATCCGGCCACACAAGTATGCTTTCTGCATGTACTGAACAGAGGAGTGATTGTTGAGTAGCACACCTTCTCAACATCTTCTGCAATTACCTATGTGCTTTGTTCTATTACCTTTTGGTAGATATGATGTCGGGCCCATCCTGCTTCGACAAACAGTGCCTGTACACCATCGTTGCACCACTCAGGAGCTCACCTCCAGCCTTGCTCGCATCGGTGCAGATCTGGTGAGTGTTGGAATATACGATGCTGTTTGTTAGGCAGAAAGGTGTTTTATGATGATTTCTGGACGTAGATTGGAGGTAATTTCGCAGGGTTTTCGAGACTGGGTTTTGAGATTGGGTGAGGATGAGGTTTGTAAAATAGTGAGAGATGAATCACTGACTCACTCACCCCTCACAACCTCTTCCCCCATCACACCCTCTTCCCCCATCACACCCTCTTCCCCCATCACACCCTCTTCCCCCATCACACCCTCTTCCCCCATCACACCCTCTTCCCCATCACACCCTCTTCCCTATTGCACCCTCTTCTCCCTCTCACATCCTCTTCTCCCTCTCGCATCATTTTCCACCTCGCATCATTTTCCACCTCTCGCATCATTTTCCACCTCTCGCATCCTTTTCCACCTCTCGCATCCTTTTCCACCTCTCGCATCCTTTTCCACCTCTCGCATCCTTTTCCACCTCTCGCATCCTTTTCCACCTCTCGCATCCTTTTCCACCTCTCGCATCCTTTTCCACCTCTCGCATCCTTTTCCACCTCTCGCATCCTTTTCCACCTCTCGCATCCTTTTCCACCTCTCGCATCCTTTTCCACCTCTCGCATCCTTTTCCACCTCTCGCATCCTTTTCCACCTCTCGCATCCTTTTCCACCTCTCGCATCCTTTTCCACCTCTCGCATCCTTTTCCACCTCTCGCATCCTTTTCCACCTCTCGCATCCTTTTCCACCTCTCGCATCCTTTTCCACCTCTCGCATCCTTTTCCACCTCTCGCATCCTTTTCCACCTCTCGCATCCTTTTCCACCTCTCGCATCCTTTTCCACCTCTCGCATCCTTTTCCACCTCTCGCATCCTTTTCCACCTCTCGCATCCTTTTCCACCTCTCGCATCCTTTTCCACCTCTCGCATCCTTTTCCACCTCTCGCATCCTTTTCCACCTCTCGCATCCTTTTCCACCTCTCGCATCCTCTTCCACCTCTCGCATCCTCTTCCACCTCTCGCATCCTCTTGTCCCTCTCGCATCCTCTTGTCCCTCTCGCATCCTCTTGTCCCTCTCGCATCCTCTTGTCCCTCTCGCATCCTCTTGTCCCTCTCGCATCCTCTTCTCCCTCTCGCATCCTCTTCTCCCTCTCGCATCCTCTTCTCCCTCTCGCATCCTCTTCTCCCTCTCGCATCCTCTTCTCCCTCTCGCATCCTCTTCTCCCTCTCGCATCCTCTTCTCCCTCTCGCATCCTCGTCGCCCTCTAGCACCCTTTTCCCACCCCTCGCATCCACTTTCCACCCCCCCTCACCTTTCCCTCCATCAGCCTCTATTCCCCCAATTGCCCCCTATTCTCCCCATTGCCCCTATTCCTCCCATCCTCCCTATTGCTCCCCATTCCCTCTCACCCTCACCCTCCCCATTCCTCGCCCACTTTCCACCCTCCTCGCCCACTTTCCACCCTCCTCGCCCACTTTCCACCCTCCTCGCCCACTTTCCACCCTCCTCGCCCACTTTCCACCCCCCTCGCCCACTTTCCACCCCCCTCGCCCACTTTCCACCCCCCTCGCCCACTTTCCACCCCCCTCGCCCACTTTCCACCCCCCTCGCCCACTTTCCACCCCCCTCGCCCACTTTCCACCCCCCCTCGCCCACTTTCCACCCCCCCTCGCCCACTTTCCACCCCCCCTCGCCCACTTTCCACCCCCCTCGCCCACTTTCCACCCCCCTCGCCCACTTTCCACCCCCCTCGCCCACTTTCCACCCCCCTCGCCCACTTTCCACCCCCCTCGCCCACTTTCCACCCCCCTCGCCCACTTTCCACCCCCCTCGCCCACTTTCCACCCCCCTCGCCCACTTTCCACCCCCCTCGCCCACTTTCCACCCCCCTCGCCCACTTTCCACCCCCCTCGCCCACTTTCCACCCCCTCGCCCACTTTCCACCCCCCTCGCCCACTTTCCACCCCCCTCGCCCACTTTCCACCCCCCTCGCCCACTTTCCACCCCCCTCGCCCACTTTCCACCCCCCTCGCCCGCTTTCCACCCCCCTCGCCCGCTTTCCACCCCCCTCGCCCGCTTTCCACCCCCCTCGCCCGCTTTCCACCCCCCTCGCCCGCTTTCCACCCCCCTCGCCCGCTTTCCACCCCCCTCGCCCGCTTTCCACCCCCCTCGCCCGCTTTCCACCCCCCTCGCCCGCTTTCCACCCCCCTCGCCCGCTTTCCACCCCCCTCGCCCGCTTTCCACCCCCCTCGCCCGCTTTCCACCCCCCTCGCCCGCTTTCCACCCCCCTCGCCCGCTTTCCACCCCCCTCGCCCGCTTTCCACCCCCCTCGCCCGCTTTCCACCCCCCTCGCCCGCTTTCCACCCCCCTCGCCCGCTTTCCACCCCCCTCGCCCGCTTTCCACCCCCCTCGCCCGCTTTCCACCCCCCTCGCCCGCTTTCCACCCCCCTCGCCCGCTTTCCACCCCCCTCGCCCGCTTTCCACCCCCCTCGCCCGCTTTCCACCCCCCTCGCCCGCTTTCCACCCCCCTCGCCCGCTTTCCACCCCCCTCGCCCGCTTTCCACCCCCCTCGCCCGCTTTCCACCCCCCTCGCCCGCTTTCCACCCCCCTCGCCCGCTTTCCACCCCCCTCGCCCGCTTTCCACCCCCCTCGCCCGCTTTCCACCCCCCTCGCCCGCTTTCCACCCCCCTCGCCCGCTTTCCACCCCCCTCGCCCGCTTTCCACCCCCCTCGCCCGCTTTCCACCCCCCTCGCCCGCTTTCCACCCCCCTCGCCCGCTTTCCACCCCCCTCGCCCGCTTTCCACCCCCCTCGCCCGCTTTCCACCCCCCTCGCCCGCTTTCCACCCCCCTCGCCCGCTTTCCACCCCCCTCGCCCGCTTTCCACCCCCCTCGCCCGCTTTCCACCCCCCTCGCCCGCTTTCCACCCCCCTCGCCCGCTTTCCACCCCCCTCGCCCGCTTTCCACCCCCCTCGCCCGCTTTCCACCCCCCTCGCCCACTTTCCACCCCCCTCGCCCACTTTCCACCCCCCTCGCCCACTTTCCACCCCCCTCGCCCACTTTCCACCCCCCCGGCCCCTCTTTCCACCCCCCCGGCCCCTCTTTCCACCGCCCCCGGCCCCTCTTTCCACCGCCCCCGGCGCCTCTTTCCACCGCCCCCGGCCCCTCTTTCCACCGCCCCCGGCCCCTCTTTCCACCGCCCCCGGCCCCTCTTTCCACCGCCCCCGGCCCCTCTTTCCACCGCCCCCGGCCCCTCTTTCCACCGCCCCCGGCCCCTCTTTCCACCGCCCCCGGCCCCTCTTTCCACCGCCGCTCGCCCTATTTCCACTGCTCCTCGCCCTCTTTTTCCCTCATTCCCTGCTCCTTATCCCCTCTGCCCTTAAAAGGAAATAAGACCAGAACCACACTGAAATGTGGTTGCAAGGCTTGTTATACATTGCACATATACAGTCCCGTGAAAAAGTAAGTACACCCCATGCAAAGTTTTGACCTTTTTCAACATATTTCAACATAGAGGTATTTGATCTTCATTTCAACAATCTTTAGAGATAAAGGTGATATAATATAACAAATATCATGAAACATTTACATTTTGTATTCCATTGTATAATTTAAATAAGCATAAATGCAAATTTCGCATGTGGAAAAAGTAAGTACACCCTTGGCTCTAATAGGTGGTATTGCCCCCTTCGGCAGAAACAACCTCAAGTAGGCGTTTCTTCTAACTATCTGCCTGTCTCTGACATCGACTGGGAGAAATTTTTGCCCACTCCTCCATGCAGAATTCTTTCAGCTGTGCGATGTTTGAGGGGTTTCTTACATGCACAGCTCGTTTCAAATCCCCCCACAACATATCGATTGGATTTCGATCCGGGCTTTGACTTGGCCATTCCAGAACCCTCCATTTCTTTCTTTTCAGCCATTCCTTGGTGGATTTACTGGCATGTTTAGGGTCATTGTCATGTTGCAAGGTCCACCTTCGGTTCAGCTTCAACTTTCCGACAGATGGCCTCACATTATCCTCAAGCACCCTCTGGTACAATGAGGAATTCATAGTGGATTCTAGGATGGTGAGCTGCCCAGGCCCTGATGCAGCAAAGCTGCCCCAAACCATAATATTTCCATCACCATGCTTTACAGTTGGTATCAGGTTCTTGTGGTCAAATGCTGTCTTTGGTTTTCGCCAAACATGTCTTCTGGTACTGTGGCCAAATAGCTCTACCTTTGACTCATCTGTCCAGAGCACATTGTTCCAGAAGTGCTGGTCTTTGCCTTGGTGTTCATTGGCAAACTTTAGTATTGCCCTGATGTTCTTTCTGGACAGCAAAGGTTTCCTCCTGGCACACCTCCCATGTAGATCAAATTTGTGCAGCCTCTTTCGAATGGTAGACTCGTGCACTTTGACATCAACAGTGGCGAGAGCTACCTGTAGGTCCCGTGATGACATTCTGGGGTTCTTAGAGACTTCTTTCAGCATCTTGCGGTCTGCTCTCAGGCTGAACCTGCTGGGGCGGCCTGGCCTGAACAAGTTGGCAGTTGTTTGGAATCTTATCCACTTGTAGATGATCTTCCGGACAGTCGAATGATTGATTTCAAATTGTTTGGAGATCTTTTTAAATCCCTTCTCAGACTCGTAGGCATCTATAACCTTCTTTCTGAAGGCCTCAGAGAGCTCTTTTGATCTAGGCATGGTGACGCCGCACACTTCAACAACAAAGAGCAAACCAAACTAAATGTCTAAGGTTTAAATAAGACAGGTTCCTCCAAGATCCTCTCTAACGATGTTCTAATCATTTGCACCTGAGCTGGTGCACCTGATTCTAATTTTAGGTATTTGAAGTGTGATAAATGTTGGGGGTGTACTTACTTTTTCCACATGCAAAATTTGCGTTAATGTTTTTTTAAATTATACAATGGACAACAAAATGTAAATGTTTCATGATATTCGTTATATTATATCACCTTTATCTATCAATATTGTTGAAATGAAGATCAAATAGCTGTATGTTGAAATATGTTGAAAAAGTCAAAACTTTACATGGGGTGTACTTACTTTTTCACGTGACTGTATATGTCAGAACGGTAACTTTGACGGTAAAAAGTAATTATTTTTCAAATACCTGTACTTATTTGACTTCAAAATTACTCTACTGTTTCAGGCAATTTCCTCTATTGCTACAACAAATACATGTCCTCAATAATTTCTGCATCTGTTCTGCGAATTTTCCGTGCTCTGTTAGACATCCTTTTTTTTTTTTCTTTTTTTTTTTTTTTTTGCCCCCCAAGATCGAGGCTCGTGAAAGAGCAAACATTAATCACTCAAAAAGTCAACCGACACATAAAACACAAAATAAGGGGAGCAGTAGACAAGATGGGGAAAGAGGGGGAAGGACACAAAGACAACATTTGAGAGCAGGGACATCACGAGAACTGTGAGAGGGAGAGTGCTTGGGGGGAGGTGGGAGAGGTATAAAACATATGGACACTGCAAGGACTTCCAAGAAAGAAGTTGGAATTTCGAAAAAGTGTATCTGGGGTTTTTTAGCGGGGGTAGAAAAGATCAAGGTTTAGGATGGGGGAAGATAAGAGATGGTGGTGAACAGCTGTTTTAAAGACCTGGAGGGAGGAGTGGGATTGAAGGGAATGGGAGAGTTTGTTCCAGAGGTGGGAGAAAAGGGGAATGAAAGAGTGAAGGTGAGCAGAGAGCCTAGATTTTGGCAGTTTAACCATAAGAGGGTTGCTGGCAGATCTTGTGCTACCTGTAGGAATATTTGGGGGACAGAGCACAGAGAGAGCTGGGGGAGCAAGTCTGGAGAGGAGTCGGTAGAAGACAGCAAGACCACCAACCTGCCTGCGGTGAGTGAGTTAAAGGCCCTCGGAGTTAGCTTCATCGCAGGAGATTCCAATGATTCTGAAAGCTTTGACTTCAACAGCGTGAAGCCGAGCTAGGTGTGAGGCAGGAGCACCGGCCCAGAGGGGGGGAACAGTATTCCATTGAGCTGCGGATGAAAGCCTTGTATGTGGTGAGGAGCTCAGGTGTGCCAAGGAAGGACTTCGCACGACGGAGGATGCCCAGTCGGCAACTGGCTTTGGAGGCCAGCTTGGAAACGTGGTTTTCCCAAGAATGATCATGGCAGATAGTGACACCCAAAAGCTTGAGCGACAGAACTTCTTGGAGAGGATTGTTGAGAAAGTAGATGGGAGGGTTTTCCAGTCGGTCTTTTCGGAGAGACATAGTAAGAGTGTGAGATTTGTCAGGGTTGAAAGACATGTTCCACTTGTTTGACCAGTCTGTGATTTTGTCCACTTCTGCAGAGAGTGAGGAGGTTGCAGGCTGCCGATCTGAGGGATGAGGAATGGAGCGGCAGAGAGTGGAGTCATCAGAAAAGAGATAGAGAGGATTTTCCAGAGAGATCATTTTCCAGAGATCGTTGATGAAGACCAGAAAAAGCACAGGGCCCAGAACACTACCCTGGGGAACTCCAGCCAGAACAGGAAGGGGCGATGAGAGAAATCCATCCAGGGCCACACGTTGCCTACGACCAGAGAGGAAGTCCGCAAGCCAAGCGTGGAGATTTCCATGAATACCATAGGAGGAGAGTTTGGTGAGCAGAGCTGGGTGCCAGACCGTATCGAAGGCACATGATATGTCGAGGGAGACAGCTCTGATTTCCTGTTTGGCATTGAAGACCTCCATCCAATGTTGAGACAGCAGAAGCAACATGTCCAGAGTGGAATGACCTGGTCTGAATCCAAATTGATGATCGGAGATCAAGCCATTGGAGAAGAGGAAGGATTTGACATCCGAAGCAATGATGGATTACATGACTTTGCTGATAATTGGAAGCAGGCTGATTGGTCTGTAGTTGCAAGGATCTGTTTTTGCACCTTTTTTGTGTAAAGCGATGATGTTTGCTGATTTCCAAGATGCTGGCAGATGACCTTGAGCAAAAGAGAGGGTGAAAAGAAAGAGAGTGTGAGATAGAGCGGCAGAGCAGGATTTTAGGACCTGTGGGCTGATGCCGTCTGGTCCAGTTGCAGAATCAGAGTCGAGGTTTGACAAAAACTTCTCCACCTTGTCAGGAGAGAAGGACACAGAGTCCAGGAGCAGCTGGGTTCGACTGGGTAAGATGGAAATAGAGAGAGATGGGTTTGGGACACAAGATTTTGAGGCAAAGGCATTCGGCTTTGTCACGTGCGGTGTCAACTGTGTAGCCATTTGAGGTGAGGGAGGGGATGAAGGGGGAACAAACACCAGAAACGGATTTGACCAGACGCCACCAGGATTTGGAGGAAGGAGACAGGTTTGAGAGTTCATTCTTGAGTGTGGAGAGATAGTGCTTCCTGGCATTCCTGAGGGTAGACACACACTTGTTCCAAACTTGGTGGAAGGAACTGAGATTACCTTCAGTTGGATTTGCCTTCCAAGAGGCAAAGGCAAGTTGTTTCAGGGCAACTGCCTCACCACAAGATTCAGTGTACCTTGGACGGGAGGAAGGGTAAGACAACTGTAGACGAGATGGGATAAATCTGTGCATGAGAGAGAGCAGTTTGCTTTGGAAGAATTCCCAGGAAGAATTGATGTCAGAGGCAGTAGAGATGGGAGACCAGTCCAGATGATTGATGGCTGCTTGCAGCCCGTGCCAGTCCGCCTGAGTGAAATGCCAGACTTGTCGACGCTGAGGAGGCTCTCTGAGAATGGCCAGAGAGATGTCCACTTTAACAAGCACATGATCAGAAGAACCGATTGGAGCAGAAGAAGAGCAGCAGACATTTGCAGGGAAGTTTGTCATAACCAAGTCTAGAAGAGAAGATACTCCATTGACTGAGATCCGGGTCGGGAAATTGACGGATTGTGTCAGTCCCAATGAGTCACAGAAGTCCTTTGCTGAGGTGCCATGGCTGGTGAGAGAGGAACCCACACCCAGCCAGCTGGCATGACAGTTGAAGTCGCCACATTTGAGGAAGAGAGAGTTGGGATGAGTTGATAGAAGTTGGTCCATGTTGTCAGACAGCGACATGTAAATGGAGTCATCACTGTTTGGAGGACGGTACAGAACACATTTGAACAAAAGGTGGGAGCGGAGAGGAAGCCGTAGCCAGAGGTACTCCTGGGGGTGGGGTGGAGATAGGGCAGTGCAAGGAGAGTGAGGAAGAGAGTTTTTGATAAAGATAGCAACCCCACCACCAGGACGATGCTCAGGTCTATCATACCGGAGGAGGGAGTAACCAGGAAGAGATATTAAGGAATCATAGACATCTTGAAGGAGGAAAGTTTCTGTTAAGCAGATTCAGTCTGGATTGTCAGAAGCAACCTGAATGGAGAGATCAATCAGGTTTGAGCAAAGGCCCCGGATGTTTGAGGTCTATATCGTTAATGAGGAGAGAGGGGGAGCATCGGGTGCAGGAGAGGGGAGGGGTGGGGTAGGGGCAGATGAAGGATGGGTGGGGGAGGTAGGACGAGCAGTTAATAGTGTGTCAGAGATTACAGAAGAGTTACAAGAAAGGGAAAGATGAGGACGAAAGGTTTGATGGTGGTGGGATGAGGCACAGTGATGGGTTCTTTGAGGGGTGGCAGAGGAAAGTAGAAGGTTGGGGGAGGTGGAGGTATGAGATGGAAGGGAGACGAAGTGGGGAGGAGGCAGCTTTGAGAAGGGGGTGGGAGGGGGGGAGAATTGGAGAGGGATGGTCGGGGGGGAGATTTGAAGGGGAGGGGATGAGGGGGAGTTTTGAAGGGGATGGGTTAGGTGGGAATTTAGGAGGGGAGGGGCAAGGGCGGAGTTTCGGAGGGTAGGGGTTGGGGGGGGGTTTGAATGGGAGGGGCAAGGGGGGAGATTTGGATGGGAGGGGCAAGGGGGGAGATTTGGAGGGGAGGGGCAAGGGGGGAGTTTAGAAAGTGGATGATTAATGAAAGACGAACATTTATAACAATTTGGGTTTATTGTGATTTTCAAGTTAGCGATCCGTTTAAGAACGATGGAGGAGAGGTGGAATGAATGTGAATTTAGAGCATGTAGTGATTTAGAATTATAAGAGATTGAATATTTTTTTGAAATGGAATGAGTTGGAGAGGAAATTGAAAAAAGCCTTTTAAATAGGAAGAAAAACAGCGTGTTGTAATATACCACTGAATAAAACACTGCAGGGGAAAGTTTAAACATCTTTAAACAGAACCGTGAAGAACAGTCTAATATTCACAAAAAAACCAACGGGGAGAGGGCCTAGAGGGACAACCACGAGTCACGTGAACAGGGCAAAAGATGTCAGCAAAAAGAACAGGGCAAAACAGATCTGGGGAATGGCGTGAAAATGGGGGTGAAATGGGGGTGAAACATGTGGTCGCAGAACGAACGAACGAAAAGAACAAAGAAGGAAATGTTTTTTTTTTGTTTGTTTTTGTTTTGTTTTACAAGCTGATGCGGGCATTGCGAGATTTGCCGGAGAATGTGCTGTACAGCATTCCACAGGATGAAGAAGGTGGGACACTCGGTAGGTTACGCAATGTGTGCCGGTATTTCCATGGCGTACAAAAGCCATTTTGCTCTTTTGAACTTCTCATTTTGTATGTAGCACATGGCTTCAGGGTGCATCATCGGCTGAGGGGTGCGGCTGTGCTGCTGATGCAATGCACTGTGTAAGTTATAGCAGGAATTTGGACTTTGTTTAGCATGCCGGCGATGACTCACCTACTCTTCATGAAGGACGCAGTGGGATCTTTAAAGTCCACTAACGAATGCTGGCAGACAGGACACAGTCATCCATCGGAGGGCTGGCACACCCATTGCTGAATTGCCCTGCATGTGAAACCCCAGGATGACAGTTAATAGCTAGGCTGACATTTAAACTTAGGCTTGACAGCTTGGAGTTGAGTGTGCGTACCTCTCGGCCATCCTGCCAACCCTATTTTGAACTGACATGAAGATGACTTTGGCTCTTGGTTTTTATACTGAGTGTAAAATGGAGAAAAGCTAAGCCTATTTAATTTGTGTACTGGATGGGGAAAGGCCAGGCTGACTCGTTTACGGTGTATGTAAATGGAGAAAGACCAGGCCAATTTGTATACTGAAACCGAAGAGTGTCATCTCGGTGTGAAGTTGCACCTGCATGAAATATAATCTGGACTCGACTCTTAAGTTGGTAAGGGCATTCACCTGTGTAGTAAAGGAGCTGACAGAGCCAGAGATTGTAGGTGAGACAGAGTGGATGACAGTTGGGTCAGAGTGAACATGAGGGTCACGTATTACATCGAGAAAGGCAAGGCTGATTCAGTGGTGGGGTTGGGGTTGACAATGGGTTCAAGGTCTACTATTGTGTCGGCATCGACGGTGTGAATACTTGTGCAGCTAACATTGGTAAAGCTGTAAGAGGATCTTTGGCAGACCCATTGGAGTTGGAGACTGTCCATGTAAAGGTAGAGATGGATCCGGTAGAGTTAGCATTTAGCCAGTCAGCGGGAGTTGTTCAACTGGGAGTCTTGCCTGCCGCAATCAGTTGCTTGAAGTTAAATATCCCATAGTGCCCTTCATGAAGAGTAGGCGAGTTATCACCCGCACCATGAACAAATTCCAAATTCCTGCTCCAACGTATAAGCGGCACTTCATCAGCAGATCTTCCGATGTCCCTGCTCTCCAATGTTGTGTTTGTATGCTTCCCCTTCTCTCCCCATCTTGTCTACCTCTACCCTTATTATATGTTTTGTGTGTCTGTTTGATTTTTTTTTTTTGTGTGTGTGATAAATGTTAGCTCTTTCACGAGCCTCGATCCTGTATCCAAAAAAAAAAAAAAAGCAGCTCGGTCACGATCCCACCAGTGAAGCAAACCAGCAGCGATGTACTATCCACAAAATGATGATCATTTAAATGTTTGTGTAACTATGATTGGAGAGAAAGTTGCCACAGGAACAATGTGCATGTGGGTACATTACCTTCCTTAAAATAGGCATTTGTTGCAGCACCAAAGCCATCAGTGATCCTTGCCTGGGTGAGGTGGTCACAGCACACCTGTGAACAGGTTGATCGACTCCATCGAGCCCTTCATGAAAGAGTGAGTTTGTGGGAATGTGATGTGGAATTATCTACAACCCAGGTTACTTACTCCTTTATGTTTTAAGTGCACCTTTTCATGACTCATTTCCTTGTTGCATCACCTTTGTTTCTGATTTCTCTCATTTTTCTTTCATTTTGGGTTTTTCATTTAGATGGGTGGGGCTACTTTGCATTTTCGCTTAAATCATTATTTCACTTTTCAAAATCAGTATTTCAAATTTCACAAGACTTTTAATAAATTCATTTGGATGGGTACTGTCTCTCCCACCCTGCCCCCTTTTAATATAGCCCCACCTCCCATATGAAAACACTGCCCACAAACATTGTTTAAATTGTCTATGTAGTACAGGAATTGAGGGACATGGAAAAATGAAATAATGATGGTCCGGGTACTGATCCCCGAGGTACCCCATTACTTACATCCTTCCAGCGAGACATTCTCCCACTGACGACAACTCTTTTCTTCCTATCACTAATCCAGTTTCCAATCTAGTTGACGACCTGACTAGCCACTCAACAAGCCCTCACCTTGGCTAACAACCTCCTATGTGGTAGCTTATCAAAGCGAGCAAGGAAAGGGTTTCTGAAGAAGGCATAATACCCGAGGGATACGGCTTGAGTAGAGATGTGAATGGGCCAGAGAGGCAATGTGACTATATCTGGTGGACTACTGCAAGGCCACCAATCTCTCCTGTGATGCTTTGATTTTGTACAATGGACCTTGTAAGCCTGTCCTGTGATGCTTGAAAGAGAACCAGATTTTGGTTGAAGGGAATCTCTGGCATTTCAATCGTGATTTTCATATACCATAGGACCCGGCTATTCACGGGGGATACCTTCCTGGAAAATGCCGCAAATTGCGAAACTACGAATGGTGGGCATTGTTTCAATGGAAAAAGGGGGGATAGGTTCCTGAATCGCAAAAATCCGTGAATAGAGAGGACCAAACCGCGAATGGTGAGGCAAATCCCGAGAATGTCGACGATAATCCCGCAAATGGCGAGGCAAATCCCACGAAGGTCGATGAAAATCCCTTGAATGTATGCCGTGACATTGTTTCAATGGGAAAAGGGGGATACGTTCTCGGTTCCCAGCGGTTCCTGATTCATAGAGGAAATTTTTTAATGTCTAAAATGTTTTTTGACCACAAATGCACAAGATTACAGTTTCACAAAAAATGCTTGCAAATAAAAAATAAAAAAAACACGACACTGGGTACCATTTCCAAGTTATTGAAAGAATGTGCTTACAGTATATTAAAAGTGCTTAACCCGCCATACCACACTATGAAACTAAAAAAAAACACAACACTATCTTGTTTGCGGCTCGTAAAAGATGTTTTTTTGCATATGTCCAGCTGCTTTATGCATGGCTGGTGAAAGATGTGTTTTATAAATGTGTCAAGCTATTATCAGAACGGAATTAGTGGAACATGGCCGCGAATAGGGAAAAAAACGCGATTTCGTGGAACACGCCCGCATATAGAAAGAAAAACCACGAATTTGCGGGGCACTTTTCCGCGAATAGAGAAACAGGTCGCATTTCATCACCCGCATATATATATACTCGCTGAGGTACCCGGCTTCGCCCGGGTTGAATAAGAATAATACAAATATATGATGAAAAGAACATGTATATTTTAGAGCAATATCACAGTACATTTCCTACATGACGTTTTGTCAATTTTCAATTTCTCAAAACCTCTTGGTATACAACATTTCTGGTTTTCTTACTTGGTGCCAAGACATAAAGATTGCTTGGTTTTCCAACCCTCGAGCAGCCCACGTACAGCTGGCCATGGGAAGTACCCAGCATTGCCGGGCGGGGGAAGGGAGGGGAGGAGGAAGGGGAGGGAAGGGGAACGGGGGGGGAGGGGAGGAGAGGGTGGGGAGGGGAGAAGAGGGGGGGGGAGGGGAGAAGAGGAGGGAGGGGGAGGAGGAGAGGGGAGAAGGGGAGGGGGGGAGGTGAGGGGGGAGGGAGGGGAGAAGAGGGGGGAGAGGGGAAAAGATGGGAAAAGAGGTGGGGATGGGGGCAGGAGGAGCGATGGGGCGGGAGGGGGGAGGTGAGGGGGAGGGGGAGGTATGGGGCGGGAGGGGGGAGGGGGAGGGATGGGGGGGGAGGTGAAGGGGAGGGGGGAGGGGGGAGGGGGGAGGGGGGGATGGAGAGGGGGGAGGGGAGGGGCAAGGGGAGGGGGGAACGGCTAGCTTGGCAAGCGATAGCAGGCTTTTATGTTTACCTCAATGAGGGCTATATAATATATAGTCTGTGCTTGGAGCCTTCAAGTTCAACATAAAGTTTTTTTATGAAAAATAATGGGGAGGGAGTGGGGGAGGGGGATGGGGGGGGAGGGGAGTGGGAGGGAGGAGGGGAGGGAGGAGGGGAGGGAGAGGGGGAGGGATGTGGTGGGAAGGGGGAGGGGAGGGGGGGAGTGGAGTGGAGTGGAGGGGAAGGGGGGAGGGGAGTGGGAGGTGGGAGTGGGAGGGGAGGGGGGAACGGCTAGCTTGGCAAGCGATAGCAGGCTTTTATTTTTACCTCAATGAGGGCTATATATATCGTCCGTGCTTGGAGCCTTCAAGTTCAACATAAAGTTTTTTTATGAAAAATAATGCAGATGTATAACAATCCACCAATGCAAGTTCAGAAATGAATGCAGATCCTTTACTTTGCGATACAAACGCAATTTCCACTCACGATCGAGGCCTCCACAGTGACCGTGCCTCTTCTTCCTACAACTTCGTCTGACTTCTTTCACTCAAAATGCACGAAATTCTGCTGCATGAAATTATGTAGAGGCCTCGTTGGGGGGATATAAGGTAGATAAGGAAGGCGTTGTAACAGAAGAATCAAAATAAAAGTGGAAGAACATAAGGAAATGGGAGCTATTTTGGACCCACAGCCAAACCCGACAAACCATTGCAATACACCCCGAACGTCTAGCGCCGCCACAAACTACACCATGGAATTGCAGCTGGCGTGGTTTTTTTAAACCATTGATATTAAAATAAAACGTAGCCTAAAACCACCGGGATTTTATGCTGATTCCGAATCTGTGTCTAAAACCTTTCTCCGATGTGTAGTTCTTGAGTTATAAGCGGACATACATACAGACACACACACACACACACACACACACAGACACTCCTCCTTTATATATATATATATATATATATATATATATATATATATACAGTGGTACCTCGGCTTACGAGTTTAATCCGTTCCGTGACGGAGCTCGTAAGCCAAATCGCTCGTAAGTCAAAGCAAATTTTCCCATTCAAATGCATTGAAATGCTATTAATCCGTTCCAGCCTCAAAAAAAAAACACCAATTTTTTTTGTTAGGTGCTTTTAAATAACAAAAATGTACTTTATAAATAACAAATAATGTATAAACAAGCACGACCTCGTATATACTGTACATAATACAAGAGAATGTAAAGAAATAAACTGGTTTTATTAAGCAGAGGAGAAGAGCATGCCAGGTGAGGTGTGCGTGTTGTCGACTTGGCGAGGCAGTACGATCGTACTCCTTCTACGATATGTACGATTTTGAAGCAGAAGGAGTCCATAAAGGCTATAACGCCAGCCAAGGGCGTTACGATTATTTCAAAGCTCCGGACCTCTATCCATGAAGATATGGAGAAGTTGTTGTTTGTGTGGTTGAAGGAGAAGCAGCTCGCAGGAGATACCGTGACCGAGAGCATCATGTGTTTGAAAAGATTGAAACTCGGATATCGAGCACGGACCACGAGGTGTTTTTTCTTTTTTCTTAATCTCGGTTTCAGTGAACTTTTGCTCTGTGCTCACGTGTACTGTACCTGTACCTGTAATGGTACGTCAGAGGATGGCACCTGTTGTCATCATATTAAGTGCAAGATGTTCTGCATCGTAAGTTGGTACACCGTGGTCTTTCGGCGGTGTTTAAGCCGGCCGTCTTGGCTTCTGTCACCATTGGCATTGAGTCTTTCGATGTAGGTAGGTCGTTGTGTGCCGGTGCCTTGGCCGAATTCCTTCATTGCTGCATTGTTAGCTCACCTGGTTTTTTATACCACATCTTTGGTTATCGGACCAGCGAATGACGTCATCTCCTCCAAAGTATGGCTTATTCTCACTTGTCTTGGACGATCTTCTACTTCTAGCCTTCCACCGTGCATTTGGTGTCCACTGTACTTACTGTACAGTGCCTGGTAAAATTGATGTAATGGGTTTTTGACCGTCAACGCCATGAACCGTCATGAACCGTCATGAACCGTCAACCGCCATGAACCGCCATGAACCGTCAACGCCATGAACCGCTAACACTCAAAAGCCCATTTATCGCGCCTTATAAAGCAAAACGCAAACCGAAAGCCATGCCTCTCAAGCGAGGCGTGCTTCCGTGGTCACGTGATCCACAGGTGTAGCTCATTATACCCGCACGCGCGACACGCTTTGGCGGTCACGTGACCAGCCACTCTGGAGGCGGGGATCCCCGCCGATGACGTCACCGGCTGGAGCAAGGAGATTCCTCGCTCATGTATTTCGACGATTGCGTGTTTTATATCCAAGCAGAGATGCTTTCACGGCAAGATAACCGCGTGACCGGAACCGGAAGCCACAACCGGAAAATTCAAAAAAATAAATTTTTTGAGCTCGTACATCGGATCTCGGCTCGTATCCCAAAGCAACAAACCGCCCGAGCGACGGCTCGTATCCCGAAAAACTCGTACGTTGGGGCACTCGTAAGCCGAGGTACCACTGTATATATGTATATGTATATATGTATATGTATATATGTATATGTATATATGTATATATGTATATATATATATATGTATATATGTATATATGTATATATGTATATATGTATATATATATATATGTATATATATATATATGTATATATGTATATATGTACTGTATATGTATATGTATATATGTATATATGTATATATATATATATATATGTATATATATATATTGTGTTAC